>NC_056448.1:49285222-49419120 GCF_018296145.1 Oncorhynchus tshawytscha
GTGTGGTGGGGCCCTGCTCCTCTGTGTGGTGGGGGCCTGCTCCTCTGTGTGATGGGGGCCTGCTCCTCTGTGTGATGGGGGCCTGCTCCTCTGTGTGGTGGGGGCCTGCTCCTCTGTGTGGTAGGGCCCTGCTCCTCTGTGTGATGGGGGCCTGCTCCTCTGTGTGGTAGGGCCCTGCTCCTCTGTGTGGTGGGGGCCTGCTCCTCTGTGTGGTGGGGCCCTGCTCCTCTGTGTGGTGGGGGCCTGCTCCTCTGTGTGATGGGGGCCTGCTCCTCTGTGTGATGGGGGCCTGCTCCTCTGTGTGATGGGGGCCTGCTCCTCTGTGTGGTAGGGCCTGCTCCTCTGTGTGATGGGGGCCTGCTCCTCTGTGTGGTGGGGCCTGCTCCTCTGTGTGGTGGGGCCTGCTCCTCTGTGTGGTGGGGCCCTGCTCCTCTGTGTGGTGGGGCCTGCTCCTCTGTGTGGTGGGGCCCTGCTCCTCTGTGTGGTAGGGCCTGCTCCTCTGTGTGGTAGGGCCTGCTCCTCTGTGTGGTAGGGCCTGCTCCTCTGTGTGGTGGGGGCCTGCTCCTCTGTGTGGTGGGGCCCTGCTCCTCTGTGTGATGGGGCCCTGCTCCTCTGTGTGGTAGGGCCTGCTCCTCTGTGTGGGGGGGGCCTGCTCCTCTGTGTGGTGGGGCCTGCTCCTCTGTGTGGTGGGGCCCTGCTCCTCTGTGTGGTAGGGCCTGCTCCTCTGTGTGGTAGGGCCTGCTCCTCTGTGTGGTGGGGGCCTGCTCCTCTGTGTGGTGGGGCCCTGCTCCTCTGTGTGATGGGGGCCTGCTCCTCTGTGTGATGGGGGCCTGCTCCTCTGTGTGATGGGGGCCTGCTCCTCTGTGTGATGGGGGCCTGCTCCTCTGTGTGATGGGGGCCTGCTCCTCTGTGTGATGGGGGCCTGCTCCTCTGTGTGGTGGGGCCCTGCTCCTCTGTGTGGTGGGGCCCCTGCTCCTCTGTGTGGTGGGGCCCTGCTCCTCTGTGTGGTGGGGCCCTGCTCCTCTGTGTGGTGGGGCCCTGCTCCTCTGTGTGGGGGGGCCCTGCTCCTCTGTGTGGTGGGGCCCTGCTCCTCTGTGTGGTGGGGCCCTGCTCCTCTGTGTGGTGGGGCCCTGCTCCTCAAGTAAATCAGAGCTGAAAAAAACATTTCATGCTATTCTGTTAAAACAACTAAAGCCTATGTGCACGTTAATCAAACTTTTTAAAATCTTAATTGGCGCATTTCAAACGGTCATTTTTGTGAGGCGCAGCCAGGAAGTACTTCTGTGCGATGGCGAGTGGTGCAGGCGATCATCCAGCTCTTTAAATCTCCAGTTTGGGAACATCTCGACTTCCCAGTAGATCATAACTGTGATAGAAGGTTAACAGAATGTCGCCACACGCTCAACAATAATAGTCTTTGCAGCTCATATATGTTGACACGTCTACACAGACATCACCACCACATACAAGAGGAAACGCCAAGAAACATCGTCTTCCTTCTGGCAGAAATTACAAGGGCGATAGGTAGGCTATGCGTATATCTTTTTAAAATTTTTTTTATGTCTTTTTGGTTTATAGCGTCCGTTCTTGGTGGTTGAGAATAGGCGGTTTCAGGCAGCACCTCGTGAAAATGAAATGAAATCAAATCCAATTTTATTTATCACATACACATGGTTAGCAGATGTTAATGCGAGTGTAGCGAAATGCTTGTGCTTCTAGTTCTGACGATGCAGTAATAACCAACAAGTAATCTAGCTACCAATTCCAAAACTACTGTCTTATGCACAGTGTAAGGGGATAAGAATATGTACATAAGGATATATGAATGAGTGATGGTACAGAGCGGCATAGGCAAGATACAGTAGATGATATCGAGTACAGTATATACATATGAGATGAGTATGTAAACCAAGTGGCATAGTTAAAGTGGCTAGTGATACATGTATTACATAAGGATGCAGTAGATGATATAGAGTACTGTATATACGTATACATATGAGATGAATAATGTAGGGTAAGTAACATTATATAAGGTAGCATTGTTTAAAGTGGCTAGTGATATATTTACATAATTTCCCATCAATTCCCATTATTAAAGTGGCTGGAGTTGTGTCAGTGTGTTGGCAGCAGCCACTCAATGTTAGTGGTGGCTGTTTAACAGTCTGATGGCCTTGAGATAGAAGCTGTTTTTCAGTCTCTCGGTCCCAGCGTTGATGCACCTGTACTGACCTCGCCTTCTGGATGATAGCGGGGTGAACAGGCAGTGGCTCGGGTGATTGATGTCCTTGATGATCTTTATGGCCTTCCTGTAACATCGGGTGGTGTAGGTGTCCTGGAGGGCAGGTAGTTTGCCCCCGGTGATGCGTTGTGCAGACCTCACTACCCTCTGGAGAGCCTTACGGTTGAAGGCGGAGCAGTTGCCGTACCAGGCGGTGATACAGCCCGCCAGGATGCTCTCGATTGTGCATCTGTAGAAGTTTGTGAGTGCTTTTGGTGACAAGCCAAATTTCTTCAGCCTCCTGAGGTTGAAGAGGCGCTGCTGCGCCATCTTCACGATGCTGTCTGTGTGGGTGGACCAATTCAGTTTGTCTGTGATGTGTATGCCGAGGAATTTAAAACTTACTACCCTCTCCACTACTGTTCCATCGATGTGGATGGGGGGGTGTTCCCTCTGCTGTTTCCTGAAGTCCACAATCATCTCCTTAGTTTTGTTGAATTTGAGGTTATTTTCCTGACACCACACTCCGAGGGCCCTCACCTCCTACCTGTAGGCCGTCTCGTCGTTGTTGGTAATCAAGCCTACCACTGTTGTGTCGTCCGCAAACTTGATGATTGAGTTGGAGGCGTGCATGGCCACGCAGTCGTGGGTGAACAGGGAGTACAGGAGAGGGCTCAGAACGCACCCTTATGACTGTAACGGTCATCGCATGGAGTGGAGACTTATGACTGTAACGGTCATCGTATGGAGTGGAGACTTATGACTGTAACGGTCATCGCATGGAGTGGAGACTTATGACTGTAACGGTCATCGCATGGAGACTTGAGGCCCAATGTAATAATCCGGTCACAACAGACAAAGTAAGGAACATTTGTGAATTTAGTTTTCCCACTGTACCGGACAGCCGAACCCAGGGTAGCCTAGGTTTGGTTTGGGTATCCTAGTGGTTAGAGCGTTGGGCAACGGAAGGTTGTCAGTTCGAATCCCCGAGCTGACAAGGTACAAATCTGTTGTTCTGACCCCCCCCTGAATTGTCGGAACTAGAAGCACAAGCGTTTCGCAACATTCACATTAACATCTGCTGCTTTGACAAATAAAATTTGATCTGATTTGAAACTATGACTATGGAAAGATGAGATTCTCAAAATGGATCCCATTTTTTATTTTCCTCATCAATCTACATCCTATACACCATAATAGGTTTTTAGACATTTTTGCTCATTTATATATATTTAAAAAAGTATCACTGTCTCATTTGGAACCCTTCATTTTTTCCACATTGTTACGTTAGACCTATTCTGAAATGGATGAAATTGTTTTTTCCCCCCTCATCAATCTGCACATAATACCCTATAATGACAAAGCAAAATATATTTTTTTAGTTTAATTTTTGCTAATTTGTTAAAAATAAACTTAAACATTACATTTACGTAAGAATTCAGACCCTTTACTCAGTACTTTGTTGAAGCACCTTTGGCAGCGATTACAGCCTCAAGTCTTCTTCGGTATGACGCAGCAAGATTGGCACACCTGTGTTTGGGGAGTTTCTCCCATTTTCTTCTCAGCAGATCCTCTTTCTGTCAGGTTGAATGGAGAGTGTCGCTGCACAGCTATTTTCAGGTCTCTCCAGAGATGTTCGATCAGTTTCAAGTCCGAGACTTGTCCTTAAGCCACTCCTGCGTTATCTTGTCTGTGTGCTTAGGGTCACTGTCCTGTTGGAAGGTGAACCTTCGCCTCAGCCTGAGGTCCTGAGTGTTCTGGAGCAGGTTTTCATCAAAGATCTCTCTGTACTTTGCTCCTTCATCTTTGCCTCGATCCTGACTAGTCTCCCAGTCCCTGCCGCTGAAAGACATCCCCACAGCGTGATGCTGTGGTTTCATCCAGATGTGACACTTGACATTCAGGCCAAAGAGTTCAATCTTGGTTTCATTAGACCAGAGAATCTTGTTTCTCCATGGTCAGTCTTTAGGTGCCTTTTGGCAAACTCCAAGCGGGCTGTTATGTGCCTTTTACTAAAAAGGATTACAATTTTTTTTAATCCTCAATCTACACACAACACCTCATAATGACAAAGTGACAACAGGTTTTTAAACATTTTTGCACATTATATAAAATGTTTAAATGAACAGAAATGCCTTATTTACATACAGTTGAAGTCGGACGTTTACATACACTTAGGTTGGGGTCATTAAAACTCATTTTTTCAACCACCCCACAAATTTCTTGTTAACAAACTATAGTTTTGACAAGTCGGTTAGGACATCTACTTTGTGCATTACACAAGTCATTTTTCCAACAATTGTTTACAGACAGATTATTTCACTGTATCACAATTCCAGTGGGTCAGAAGTTTACATACACTAAGTTGACTGTGCCTTTAAACAGCTTGGAAAATTCCAGAAAATTATGTCATGGCTTTAGAAGCTTCTGATAGGCTAACTGACATGATTTGAGTCAATAGGAGGTGTACCTGTGGATGTATTTCAAGGTCTACCTTCAAACTCAGTGCCTCTTTGCTTGACATCATGGTAAAATCAAAAGAAATCAGCCAAGACCTCAAATAAATTATAGACCTCCACAAGTCTGGTTCATCCTTGGGAGCAATTTCCAAACACCTGTCAAAAAATGATTCTGCTGTACAGTGCCTTTTCAATGTTAGGGTTGATTGCGGGCCTCAAATGTAACATAGTCGGGAGGTTGCGGATGCGTAAGAAGAAACGGCTGACCTGCGCACCACTAATCTCAATATACGGTGAGTTTATTAAACCTTTTCGTTGTTGAGTGATCACATATATAATTCTAGCCGTTTTGTGTAATGTAGCTCTGTGAAATGGGATTTCATTGTATTGAGACTGCCTGTATGCTGTAACTAAGGAGAGCACTGTATGTTTCCATCCTAAATCCCACCCCATTCCCTAAGTAGTGCACTGCTTTTGCCCAGTGCCCATAGGGAATAGGGCTCCATTTGGGGAATTAAGGTGCCAACAGTAGACTGTTTTTCTTCATGTGAAACAGTGAATGAACACCTGTTCAATCCCATTTTATAGGTCCACCAGACTGTCCCAAGAAGATGGCGTGAGCTGTTTTTTACTTTGAGAGAAATGGTTAGTTATTTGTATGTACATTTCCAATTAAATGTGCTTTTAAATGTCATGACCAATCAAAATCATGTTTTTCATTTTTAATTGGATGATATTTGGATGAAACCAGATCAAAAGTATGAATAAATGACTGTTGCTTCTACATCGCTAAAGTTTGATTATAAAGTTACTCCCCCAAACACTTGGATTCAGGAGGCGGGATTATTAAGATGACCGGGTGACATCACTTTTAATACACCAATGGTAACATGATTATTATTTCACCTAATTTAAATAAGTAGGGGCTTGTAACCAACATCAGAGATGGTGTGTTTGCAGAGGGGTGTGTCCTATATAGCTCTAAAGCTACTCTTCTGGTGCCAAAATCTGACTGTAGGGTGGCAGCTAATATCATTTAAAGTTTTTACTCATTCGTTTACCCTTTCATCCGGCTAGCTAGGTCTTTAGCCAGCATAGAACAAGGGGGGGGGGTTGTTCAAAACTCACGTCAACACGTCTGTTAGGGCTGCTGTGAACCGCGTCACGAGAGACGCAACAAACGGGAGTCATCCAGTGATGTTTCACCAAATTAGGTTGAGATGATTTTACTGCAACGTTGCATCCAAGTTGCTTGGTGTTTTCAAAGAGCTGTCAGTCAAGGCCACCTCGTGAATATAAGCTCCCCGCAAACTCAACCGGTCTTTTTTTTAAAAACTTCCTGGTAGGAAGTACTTTTTCCTCAAATTTAAATTTAGTCTTGTTTGACATGGGAATCAGAATGACTGTTGAGGACCTATGACTAGGCATTGTTCAGTGAATACTGTGTAAAATAAACTGTAATAAAAAAAAAATGTATAGCCAAACTGTGTTGTCATTATGTCTCATAGGGATTATAGTTAAAGATGCACTATGTAGAAATCGCTCCGCCATTTCCTGGTTGCAAAATTTCGAAAGTTTGCCTAATTTCAGTTTGTGACAAAACGAGAAAGGAAGTAGAGAATCACTGCACCTCTAAACCGCTGTGAAATGGATCTTTTCCAGAACTCAAAATATTGTATTTTCAGCTGTGAGAAGCTGGTGTAAAAAACAAACAAACGCAAAAACTAAACTTAAGAACAGGAAGCATAGAACAGATCTGCCGTTTCTTAGACTCGGCGACAGATCTATAACTCTAATTTCTATGAGTTTGGTCGGCTCATCCAAAAAGTGACATATTGCCACTTTTAATGGAAAATATTTATATAAACCTTTTCTAAAAACCTGTGATTCCTCCTCTTATTTTTAGACGTAATCTGGCCCACCTCTTCAAGCCACTGCCTGACCAGCGAACCGGCAGAGGAGAGGCGGCGCGTTGAAGAGTTTGTTGCTAGAATAGGTGAGGCCATTCTGGAGCTACGCTAGTTTTCAAATGACACTATTGATGAAGGTTTCTCCTAGGCACATTTTGTAGAAATTGCTCTGTGTTTTGTTTTTGTGTGTAAATATCTCTGTTGTTCTCTACAGATCTGGGTCAGCTACAGAGTCTTCAGACAGTCATACACCAGGTTCTGTCTTTCCGTGACAAGAAAATGGAGAGAGGGGAGGATTGGAAAATGGAGAGAGGGGAAGAGAGGAGAACGGAGAGAGGACAGGATTGGAAAATGGAGAGAGGGGAGGAGAGGAGAACGGAGAGAGGACAGGATTGGAAAACGGAGAAAGGGGAAGAGAGGAAAACGGAGAGAGGACAGGATTGGAAAACGGAGAGAGGGCAGGATTGGAGAACGGAGAGAGGGGAAGAGAGGAGAGCGGAGAGAGGGCAGTACCATGAGGATAGTGCTCCCAGTCATTATCCCCAGCCCCACATTTATCAACCCAACACCCATCAGCAACAGACCCAGTTCCAGTCCCATCTTGAGACCCATCAGCCACAGCTTCAACCCCAGCCTGAGCCGACGCGCTGGCGAGGCCGTCACAGGGAGCAGCTGCAGGGCCAGCAGGAGCTCTACCCCGGCTCAGGAGTCCTGCTGTCCTCCCTGCAGCTGGCTGCCATGTTTCAGGAGGCCAGAGGGAACTGCATGAGACTCTTTCATCTCCTATTCGAGTATTTCTTCACCGAGGAAGACCTCATAGGGGCGGTGGCCTTCGGCAGGAGGGGCAAAGTACCCGACGGCAAGAAGATTCTTGACCGTAGAACGGTGGACGCAATCATAGGTGAGGAGGAGTAGAAGATTGTTAATGCACTTTTTCGGGCCCTGGTCTAAAGTAGTGCATTATATAGAGGGAATAGGGCTTTGGTCTAAAGTAGTGCACTATATAGAGGGAATAGGGCTCTGGTCTAAAGTAGTGCACTATATAGAGGGAATAGGGCTCTGGTCTAAAGTAGTGCACTATATAGAGGGAATAGGGCTCTGGTCTAAAGTAGTGCACTATATAGAGGGAATAGGGCTTTGGTCTAAAGTAGTGCACTATATAGAGGAATAGGGCTCTGGTCTAAAGTAGTGTACTATATAGAGGGAATAGGGCCCTGGTCTAAAGAGGGAATAGGGCCCTGCAAAGTAGTGCACTATATAGAGGGAATAGGGCTCTGGTCTAAAGTAGTGCACTATATAGAGGGAATAGGGCTTTGGTCTAAAGTAGTGCACTATATAGAGGGAATAGGGCTCTGGTCTAAAGTAGTGCACTATATAGAGGGAATAGGGCTCTGGTCTAAAGTAGTGTACTATATAGAGGGAATAGGGCCCTGGTCTAAAGTAGTGCACTATATAGAGGGAATAGGGCTCTGGTCTAAAGTAGTGTACTATATAGAGGGAATAGGGCTCTGGTCTAAAGTAGTGCACTATATAGAGGGAATAGGGCCCTGGTCTAAAGTAGTGCACTATATAGAGGGAATAGGGCCCTGGTCTAAAGTAGTGCACTATATCGAGGGAATAGGGCCCTGGTCTAAAGTAGTGCACTATATAGAGGGAATAGGGCCCTGGTCTAAAGTAGTGTACTATATAGAGGGAATAGGTTGCCATACACGGGATTGTTACTTGTGTTTTCTACTCTGGGCCCATGTATGTATTGACTCATATCAACTGCTCAACGTGTCAGTTAACTAACTGTATCTACACTTCACAGCGTACGTCCTCCACTGCTCTGCCCTGGATGGATGGACGTCGGTGGAGTCGTCCAAACTGAAGAAAGCATGCATCAATAAGTGTAGACTGAGGATGTGTCAGAGGAGAATTGTTACATGTCCTGATGACTTTCCGCAGGTCAGGGTCTGAGGATCCTACCATTGTGGAGGAAAGGAGGTCATCATGTCTGCCTTCTGTTAGACATGATACCATGTCTTTTGTCCCAAAATGGAACCCTGTTGCCTTCATATGGGCTCTGGTCAAAAGTAGTGCTCTCTATAGGGCTCTGGTCAAAAGTAGTGCTCTCTATAGGGCTCTGGTCAAAAGTAGTGCTCTCTATAGGGCTCTGGTCAAAAGTAGTGCTCTATATAGGGCTCTGGTCTAAAGTAGTGCTCTATATAGGGCTCTGGTCTAAAGTAGTGCTCTATATAGGGCTCTGGCCTAAAATAGGGCTCTGGTCTAAAGTTGTGCTCTCTATAGGGCTCTGGTCTAAAGTAGTGCTCTATATAGGGCTCTGGTCAAAAGTAGTGCTCTATATAGGGCTCTGGTCAAAAGTAGTGCTCTATATAGGGCTCTGGTCTAAAATAGGGCTCTGGTCTAAAGTAGTGCTCTCTAGGGAATCTGGTGCCATTTTGAGCATGGCCTGTGGGACGACGTGTTTTCTAATCAAGAAGACATGACGCCAGCGGAATGCAAGGTTCTATGTTCTTTACTTCCATTTTTCCTGCATTAAGTTATTGTTTTGTTAGTAACGATGTTAGACCAATGACTGAAGGAGAAACGTTGTGTGTAATGATGTTAGACCAATGACTGAAGGAGAAACGTTGTGTGTAACGTTGTGTGTAACGATGTTAGACCAATGACTGAAGGAGAAACGTTGTGTGTAACGATGTTAGACCAATGACTGAAGGAGAAACGTTGACAGTATGTTGCCCTGAAATAAATGGTCAATACCCCTCGATGGTGTCGAGAAATTATTGAATGGATATTTAAATAGACAAGCCTTGATCTCAGCCATAGAAGGGTTTAAACTTCTCTCTTCATGTTTCTCTACAACTTTTCTTTAATCTGAATTCTGTATGTCACAGTTTTATATTAGTGATTCTTGTTGAAGACTATAGTTGAAGTCGGACGTTTAAATACACTTAGGTTGGAGTCATTAAAACTAGTTTTTCAACCACTCCACAAATGTCTTGTTAACAAACTATAGTTTTGACAAGTCGGTTAGGACATCTACTTTGCATGACACAATGATTTTTTTCCAACAATTGTTTACAGACAGATTATTTCACTTATAATTCACTGTATCACAATTCCAGTGGGTCAGAAGTTTACATACACTAAGTTGACTGTGCCTTTAAACAGCTTGGAAAATTCCAGAAAATGATGTCATGGCTTTAGAAGCTTCTGTCAATAGGAGGTGTACCTGTGGATGTATTTCAAGGCCTACCTTCAAACTCAGTGCCTCTTTGCTTGACATCATGGGAAAATCAAAAGAAATCAGACAAGACCTCAGAAAAATAATTGTAGAACTACACAAGTCTGGTTCATCCTTGGGAGCAATTTCCAAACGCCTGAAGGTATCACGTTCCTCTGTACAAACAATGGCACGCAAGTATAAACACCATGGGACCACGCAGCCGTCATACCGCTCAGGAAGGAGACTCGTTCTCTCCTAGAGATGAACGTACTTTGGTGCGAAAAGTGCAAATCAATCCCAGAACAGCAGCAAAGGACCTTGTGAAGATGCTGGAGGAAACAGGCACAAAAGTATCTATATCCACAGTAAAACAAGTCCTATATCGGCATAACCTGAAAGGCCGCTCAGCAAGGAAGAAGTCACTGCTTCAAAACCGCCATAAAAAAGACAGACTACGGTTTGAAACTGCAAATGGGGACAAAGAACGTTGAAGAAATGTCCTCTGGTCTGATGAAATAAATAGAACTGTGGCCATAATGACCAGCGGTATGTTTGGAGGAAAAAGGGGGATGCTTGCAAGCCGAAGAACACCATCCCAACCGTGAAGCATGGGGGTGGAAGCATCATGTTGTGGGGTTGCTTTGCTGCAGGAGGGACTGGTGCACTTCACAAAATAGATGGCATCATGAGGCAAGAAATTATGTGGATATATTGAAGCAACATCTCAAGACATCAGTCAGGAAGTTAAAGCTTGGTCACAGATGGGTCTTCCAAATGGACAATGACCCCAAGCATACTTCCAAAGTTGTGGCAAAATGGCTTAAGGACAACAAAGTCAAGGTATTGGAGTGGCCATCACAAAGCCCTAACCTCAATCCTATACAAAATGTGTGGGCAGAACTGAAAAGGCGTGTGCGAGCAAGAAGGCCTACAAACCTGACTCAGTTACACCGGCTCTGTCAGGAGGAATGGGCCAAAATTAACCCAACTTATTGTGGGAAGCTTGTGGAAGGCTACCCGAAACACTTGACCCAAGTTAAACAATTTAAAGGCAATGCTACCAAATACTAATTGAGTGAATGTAAACTTCTGACCCACTGGGAATGTGATGAAACAAATGAAAGCTGAAATAAATCATTCTCTCAACTATTATTCTGACATTTCACTTTATTAAAATAAAGTGGTGATCCTAACTGACCTAAAACAGGGAATTTTTACTAGGATTTAATGTCAGGAATTGTGAAAAACTTGAGTTTAAATGTATTTGGCTAAGGTGTATGTAAACCTCCGACTTCAACTGTATGTACTAAATAGCTAATCGATATTTAAAAACTTTTCCCAACTCCCTTTTATTTATTAAAACACATATAGGACCGATTATAGAGTTTTAAAGCAAGTGGGGAAAAACTCCTCATATTGGAAAGTTAACTGTTATGAGTAGCAGGTAGGTTCCAGTTTCTCTCATAATGTTTTCCTTTTATTTGGCCTTCATGCTGCATGTGTTCTCTCATATGTTGGAACCGGGGGGAGGGGGGGGGTTCTGCCTACATTAGTTTGAAAGTGATCCTACTCTGTATGTTCTCTGAACTATGACCCCTTTTCCAACACCCAGAGACACAGTGTTAACTTCGTTTAGCTCTTTATGTACTTTAAAAGTATTTCTGTAATACTAATTACTTTAATTATTATTATGTATGTACATATTGAAATATATATATCTGTATATCCTGTCTCTGTTGCCAGTGGGACCAGCTCTGTGTGAGATAGAGCGGCTGCGAGCGTTGCTGAGTGTTGAGCGGAGCCGCAGTGAGCAGATGGGGGAGACCATCTCTAGTCTGAAACAGGACAAGGAGCTGCTGCAGCAGGAACTCACTAAGAAGGCTGAACTCATCTGTGACTTCCTGCAAGACCAGCTACGACCAGGTACGCTCTTACTACGCCCAGGTAGGCACCTCTCATTCTTCTCAGGTACCCTATGAGCTCAATGGGATGTTATATAATGGGATATTAATATTGAGGGTTATGTGTTCAACGCTGACAGACAGGGTAGAGGTGATGGAGCGGCCATTTTGATAGAAAAAAAACAAGTTGTCTCTTTACTAAAATACATTTTCCCTTGCCCCAAAAAAATGGCACTACTATCTGTCTGTTTGTGTGGATAAAAATGTATCCATAACTGTTATAGGGGTCTTACCGTCCTCCCTCGGCTGTGCACTCGAGGAGTTAACTAGTTTGTTGTCTTCTACTAAGTCAGAAGTCATGATCCTGGGTGACCTAAATTGTGATTGTCTGAAGCCTGTATTTCCCAATCTAAAAAAGTCATGTGTGATGACCTAAACCTTACCCAGCTGTGATGACTAAGACTACATGAGACTTCAAAGTCAACTCTGATCTTATTCTGACAAATACACCAGTGAAATATGTTTCTACTGGTGTATTCTCCCAAGACATTAGTGACAATTGCCCAGTTTGTGTTAGAGATGTGAGAATACAAAACATCTAAGCTTCAGCAAATAGGCTTTTAAAAATGATCTTTATTTTAGTGATCTTGATTGTATTTCAGCTATCCCTGAACCTGATTTAGTTTTCAGCCTTTTTTCAGATGTTTTCAGTACTATTGTGGATGATCCCTTCAAAAATAATCAGGGTTAAAGGAGGATTGAATGCCTGGTACACTCTGGAATTCCTTAAAAAAAAAAAGATTATGCTTGGGTCAAGGCCAGGAACACAGTCTTAGTTCCGGACTGGCAAGCGTTTAAGCAACTGAGGAAACGTTTTTGTAAGACAAATAAAGAAAAGCTGAATCTGATTTATAATTATAATAATAATTTGGATTGTAATGGGAACCCGGCTAAATTCTGGGAAGGTGTCAAATCCCTGTAGGGTTCTATTCCTCCTCTCAACCACATTGAATTCAGCCCCCGGCCTCCTCATTGATGCGTTTAATCACCATTTTTATTTCAGCAGGTTATCTCTCTTTGAAAGAACTTCTAAGTCTATTCACAATGATACTGGGCTGGATGCTGGCAGGGGAAGCTTACTGAATGATCTGAGAAATCAAAGCTTTTCTTTTAATCTATATACAGAAAAATAAGTCATGGATGCTTTGCTAGCAATATCTAACGAAAAATAGACACAGGGACCGAACGCTTGGACCCTGGTCTGCTTAAGTTTGCCGCGCCCATCATTGTTGGCGCAATAAACCACTTTTTTTTTAAATTTAACATTGTTATCAGGAAATATTTCAAAAGTCCAGAAATCAGCTGTTGTTCTGCCACTCCTTAAGGACGTGGATAGTAGAGATGTTAATAACTATCGGCCCATTTCAAGGCTTCCTGGTCTAGCGAAGATTCTAGAAAACTTGGTAGATGTACAACTTAGTTTTTTTTTAACCTTAAATATATTTTGAATGTGAACCAATCAGGGTTTAGGCCTGGACATCCAATCAGGGTTTAGTCCTGGGTATAGCACTGTTACAGCTTCCACTTTAGTAGTTAATGATCTTGTAAATGCTTTAGACACTACAATGACATGTTCTGCTTTGTTTGTGGACCTGTCAAATTATTTTCAAATGATTTTGATCATGCTATTTTATTGAATAAGTTGTCCTCGATAGGTCTGAGCTCTGACACCTGTTCATGGTTTCATGATGATCTTAGTGACAGAACTAAGGCCATCCTAATGGATGGGGTTAAGTCTGAATTTCTAGAGGTACATAAAGGTGTACCACAGCGGTTGATTTTGAGACTTCTCATTTACTACTAATATAAACACCATTGGTCAATCTGTTAAATTGTAAACTTCATCTATATGCAGATGATACCATTTCGCTACACTCGCATTAACATCTGCTAACCATGTGTATGTGACAAATATAAATTTGATTTGTCTGCTATTGTCCCGACTTTTGATCTGGCTGTGTCAAAACTACAGTCAGATTTTATAGCTATGCAGGAATATCTAAGCTCATGTTGTATTTAAAACTGTCGTAGGCATGTTTCAGATGAACTAAATGTTCTTCGATCGTACAGTTCCTTCATGTACAGTTCCTCCATGTACAGTTCCTCCATGTACAGTTCCTCCATGTACAGTTCCTTCATGTACAGTTCCTTCATGTACAGTTCCTCCATGTACAGTTCCTCCATGTACAGTTCCTCCATGTACAGTTCCTCCATGTACAGTTCCTCCATGTACAGTTCCTTCATGTACAGTTCCTTCATGTACAGTTCCTCCATGTACAGTTCCTTCATGTACAGTTCCTCCATGTACAGTTCCTTCATGTACAGTTCCTTCATGTACAGTTCCTCCATGTACAGTTCCTTCATGTACAGTTCCTCCATGTACAGTTCCTCCATGTACAGTTCCTTCATGTACAGTTCCTGCATGTACAGTTCCTGCATGTACAGTTCCTGCATGTACAATTCCTCCGGAAAGTATTCAGACCCCTAGACTTTTTCCACATTTTGTTACGTTACAGCCTTATTTTAAAATTGATTTAATAAAAAAAGGTATTCGGCAATCTACACACAATACCCCATAATGACATCACAATACCCCATAATGACATCACAATACCCCATAATGACATCACAATACCCCATAATGACATCACAATACCCCATAACGACATCACAATACCCCATAATGACATCACAATACCCCATAAAGACATCACAACACCCCATAATGACAAAGCGAAAACAGGATTTTAGGAAGTTTTGCAAATATATTACAAATAAAAACTGATACCTTTACATAAGTATTCGGACCCTTTGCTATGAGACTTGAAATTGAGCTCAGGTGCATCCTGATTCCATTGATCGTCCTTGAGATGTTTCTACAACTTGATTGGAGTCCACCTGTGGTAAATTCAATTGATTGGACATGATTTGGAAAGGGGCACACCTGTCTATATAAGGTCCCACAGTTGACAGTGCAAGTCAGAGCAAAAACCAAGCCATGAGGTTGAAGGAATTGTCCACGGAGCTCAGAGACAGGATGGTGTCGAGGCACAGATCTGGGGAAGGGTACCAAAACATTTCTGCAGCATTGAAGGTTCCCAAGAACTCAGTGGCCTTCATCATTCTTAAATGGAAGAAGTTTGGAACCAACAGAGCTTCCTAGAGCTGTCCGCCCGGCCAAACTGAGCAATCGGGGGAGAAGGGCCTTGGTCAGGGAGTTGACCAAGAACCCGATGGTCACTCTAACAGAGTTCCTCTGTGGAGATGGGAGAACCTTCCAGAAGGACAACCATCTCTGCAGCACTCCACCAATCAGGCCTTTATGGTAGAGTGGCCAGACGGACGCCACTCCTCAGTAAAAGGCACGTGACAGCCTGGCACCATCCCTACGGTGATGCATGGTGGTGGCAGCCTCATGTTTTTCAGCGGCAGGGACTGGGAGACTAGTCAGGATCAAGGGAAAGATGAACAGAGCAAAGTACAGAGATCCTTGATGAAAACCTGCTCCAGAGCACTCAGAACCTCAGACTGTAGCGAAGGTTCACCTTCCAACAGGACAATGACACTAAGCACACAGACAAGACAACGCAGGAGTGGCTTCGGGACAGGTCTCTGAATGTCCTTGTGTGGCCCAGCCAGAACCTGGACTTGAACCCAATCGAACATCTCTGGAGAGACCTGAAAATATCTGAACAGCAACGCTCCCCATCCAACCTGACAGAGCTTGAGAGGATCTGCAGAGAAGAATGGTAGAAACTCCCCAAATACAGGTGTGCCAAGCTTGTAGCGTCATACCCAAGAAGACTTGAGGCTGTAATCGCTGCCAAAGGTGCTTCAACAAAGTACTGTTTTTTAGCAAAAATGTCTAAAAAGCTGTTTTTGCTTTGTCATTATGGGGTGTTTAATAGATTTTAGAACAAGGCTGTAACCTAACAAAATGTGGAAAAAGTCAAAAGGTGTCTGAATACTTTTCGATTATTTAAATATTGGATATAATGTTTAAAAACACATGATCTGGTTAAGAAGTGAAGATTTAAAGTTTATCTACAGAAACAGATGGTACAAATGATTGATTGTGTAGGAATGCAACTGTTTTTCAGTGTGATTTGTGATGTTTTATTTGTGATGATGTCATGACTGTATTTGTATTTTAACGTATATATATTTACACACACACACACACACACACACACACACACACACACACACACACACACACACACACACACACACACACACACACACACACACAGAAGTATGTGGACACCTGCTCGTCGAACATCTCATTCCAAATATCAAGGGCATTAATATGGAGTTGGTCCCCCCCTTTGCTGCTATAACAGCCTCCACTCTTCTGGGAAGGCTTTCCACTAGATGTTGGAACATTGCTGCTATAACAGCCTCCACTCTTCTGGGAAGGCTTTCCACTAGATGTTGGAACATTGCTGCTATAACAGCCTCCACTCTTCTGGGAAGGCTTTCCACTAGATGTTGGAACATTGCTGTTATAACAGCCTCTACTCTTCTGGGAAGGCTTTCCACTAGATGTTGGAACATTGCTGCTATAACAGCCTCCACTCTTCTGGGAAGGCTTTCCACTAGATGTTGGAACATTGCTGCTATAACAGCCTCCACTCTTCTGGGAAGGCTTTCCACTAGATGTTGGAACATTGCTGCTATAACAGCCTCCACTCTTCTCCACTCTTCTGGGAAGGCTTTCCACTAGATGTTGGAACATTGCTGAGGGGACCTGCTTCCATTCAGCCACGAGAGCATTAGTGAGGTCAGGCACTGATGTTGAGCGATTAGGCCTGGCTCACAGTCAGCGTTCCAATTCATCGCAAAGGTTGAGGTCAGGGCTCTGTGCATGCCATTCAAGTTCTTCCACACCGATCTAAACAAACCATTTCTGTATGGACCTCGCTTTGTGCACGGGGCATTGTCATGCTGAAACAGGAAAGGGCCTTCCTCAAGCTGTTGCCACATAGTTGGAAGCACAGAATTGTCTAGAATGTAATTGTATGCTGTAGTGTTAAGAATTCCCTTCCCTGGAACTAATGGGCCAGTTTCCACTGCTCCAGAGTCCAATGGCGGTGAGCTAAACACCACTCCAGCCGACGCTTGGCTTTGCGCATGGTGATCTTAGGCTTGTGTGCGGCTGCTTGGCCATGGAAACCCATTTCATGAAGCTCCCAACGAATAGTTATTGTGCTGACGTTGCTTCCAGTTTGAAACTTGGTAGTGAGTGTTGCAGCCGAGGACAGACCATTTTTACGCACTTCAGAGCTTTTGGCCTACCACTTCGCGACTGAGCCGTTGTTGCTCCTTTCCATTTCACAATAACAGCACTTACAGTTGCCCGGGGCAGCCATAGCAGGGCAGAAATTTGACTTACTGACTTGTTGGAAAGGTGCTATCCTATGACGGTACCACGTAGGAAGTCACTGAGCTCTTCCGTAAGGCCATTCTGTTTGTATATAGAGTTTGCATGGCTGTGCGCTAGATTTTATACACCTGTCTGCAACAGGTGTAGCTGAAATAGTAACATTTAATTTGAAGGGGTGTGTGTGTGTGTGTGTGTGTGTGTATAAACACCATTCTCAACGTCAACAGTGAAGAGGTGACTCCGGGATGCTGGCCTTCTCGGCAGAGTTGCAAAGAAAAAAGACATCTCTCAGACTGGCCAATAAAAAGAAAAGATTAAGATGGGCAAAAGAACACAGACACTGAACAGAGGAACTCTGCCTAGAAGGCAAGCATCCCGGAGTCACCTCTTCACTGTTGACGTTGAGACTGGTGTTTTGCGGGTACTATTTAATGAAGCTGCCAGTTGAGGGCTTGTGAGGCGTCGGTTTCTCAAACTAGACACTCTAATGTACTTATCCTCTTGCTCAGTTGTGCACAGGGGCCTCCCGCTCCTATTTATATTCTGGTTAGAGCCAGTTTGCGCTGTTCTGTGAAGGGAGTAGTACACAGCATTGTACGAGATCTTCCGTTTCTTGGCAATTTCTCGCATGGAATAACCTTTATTTCTCAGAACAAGAATAGACTGACGAGTTTCAGAGGAAAGGTCTTTATTTCTGGCCATTTTGAGCCTGTAATCGAACCCACAAATGCTTTTGCTCCAGATACTCAACTAGTCTAAAAGGCCAGTTTTATTGCTTCTTTAATCAGGACAACAGTTTTCAGCTGTGCTAACATAATTGCAAAGGGGATTTCTAATGATGGTGGCATAGCAGTTCAGACGTCTTTTTGTCCTCGTCTTGTCGTGTCCTGTATATATATATATTTACAACTTTTTTCACATACATTTTATTTTTATTTTCCATCAACTCATCTTCAAAACACTCTCCTGCAACCCGCCTCACCAATTTATATTTATAAAAAAGTATTATTTACCTCGAATCTGTAATCCTCCAAGAAGCTAGCCAGAAACTCCAAGAAGCTAGCCTGAAACTAGCCAGAAGCTAATCCAGAAGCTAATCAGAAGCTAGTTCAGAAGCTAGTTAGCTTCTTTACTGGCAAATCGTTAGTATTCAGCTAACCACGGTTTGTGGTCATCAGCTATCCTTTAGCTCGAAAATCTATCGCCAGTTCTGTACGGCGCAGCGCGGCTCGGAACGGAACATACCGGACCAATTTTTCTCTCCATGTCCCTGGATTTCGACTGCTCTCTGGACATTCATACCCGGATCTCACAGCTAGCTAGCTGCTATCCGTGTGACTATCGGCCTTCGTCGATTCCGGAGCAAACATAAATTATTCCGGAGCTAGTCAGCTCCGTCAATCACTCCTGAGTTCCATCAATCACTCCTGGGCTGCAGTCACCTATACGGACCCGTTTTACTGCCTACGCGGAGCCCCACCGGGCCTTCACAACTGGACTGCCGACGTTATCTACCCGAAGGAGTTATCCGGCTGGCTCCGCCGTCGCGACGTTACCTGAACGCCCATCTGCGGCCTGCTAACCGTTAGCTGTCTTACCGGCTGCTATCTGAATAGACAATCGGACAATTTATTTATTTTTATTATTATTATGTTTTCTTCTTGGGCCTCTATAACTATATCTATTGTTTTTATTTTTGTTGTTGTTGTGTGATTTGGATTAATCCCCTCTACCACACGGAACCCCACTAATCTACTGACGGAACGCAAGAGGTGGCTAACAACAGACCTCCATCCTATGCTAGTTTGCTACCGATGGCCTTGCTAGCTGTCTAAATCGCCGTGACCCCCAACCAACCTCTCCACTCACTGGACCCTTTTGATCACTCGACTAAGCATGCCTCTCCTTAATGTCAATATGTCTTGTCCATTGCTGTTCTGGTTAGTGTTTATTGGCTTATTTCACTGTAGAGCCTCTAGTCCTGCTCACTATACCTTATCCAACCTATTAGTTCCACCACCCACACATGCAATGACATCTCCTGGTTTCAATGATGTTTCTAGAGACAATATCTCTCTCTTCATCACTCAATACCTAGGTTTACCTCCACTGTATTCACATCCTACCATACCTTTGTCTGTACATTATACCTTGATGCTATTTTACCGCCCCCAGAAACCTCCTTTTACTCTATGTTCCAGACGTTCTAGACGACCAATTCTCATAGCTTTTAGCCGTACCCTTATTCTACTCCTCCTATGTTCCTCTGGCGATGTAGAGGGGAATCCTGGCCCTGCAGTGCCTAGCTCCACTCCAATTCCCCAGGCGCTCTCTTTTGACGACTTCTGTAACCGCAATAGCCTTGGTTTCATGCATGTTAACATTAGAAGCCTCCTCCCTAAGTTTGTTCTATTCACTGCTTTAGCACACTCTGCCAACCCGGATGTTCTAGCTGTGTCTGAATCCTGGCTTAGGAAGACCACCAAAAATTCAGAAATTTTAATTCCAAACTACAACATTTTCAGACAAGATAGAACTGCCAAAGGGGGCGGTGTTGCAATCTACTGCAAAGATAGCCTGCAGAGTTCTGTCCTACTATCCAGGTCTGTACCCAAACAATTTGAACTTCTACTTTTAAAAATCCACCTCTCTAAAAACAAGTCTCTCACCGTTGCCGCCTGCTATAGACCACCCTCTGCCCCCAGCTGTGCTCTGGACACCATATGTGAACTGATTGCCCCCCATCTATCTTCAGAGTTCGTGCTGCTAGGCAACCTAAACTGGAACATGCTTAACACCCCAGCCATCCTACAATCTAAACTTGATGCCCTCAATCTCACACAAATTATCAATGAACCTACCAGGTACCTCCCCAAAGCCTTAAACACAGGCACCCTCATAGATATCATCCTAACCAACTTCCCCTCTAAATACACCTCTGCTGTCTTCAACCAAGATCTCAGCGATCACTGCCTCATTGCCTGCATCTGTAATGGGTCAGCGGTCAAACGACCTCCACTCATCACTGTAAAACGCTCCCTGAAACACTTCTGCGAGCAGGCCTTTCTAATCGACCTGGCCGGGGTATCCTGGAAGGATATTGATCTCACCCCGTCAGTAGAGGATGCCTGGATATTTTTTTAAATGCCTTCCTAACCATCTTAAATAAACATGCCCCATTCAAGAAATTTAGAACCAGGAACAGATGTAGCCCTTGGTTCTCCCCAGACCTGACTGCCCTTAAACAACACAAAAACATCCTATGGCGTTCTGCATTAGCATCGAACAGCCCCTGTGATATGCAGCTGTTCAGGGAAGCTAGAAACCATTATACACAGGCAGTTAGAAAAGCCAAGGCTAGCTTTTTCAAGCAGAAATTTGCTTCCTGCAACACTAACTCAAAAAAGTTCTGGGACACTGTAAAGTCCATGGAGAATAAGAACACCTCCTCCCAGCTGCCCACTGCACTGAAGATAGGAAACACTGTCACCACTGATAAATCCACCATAATTGAGAATTTCAATAAGCATTTTTCTACAGCTGGCCATGCTTTCCACCTGGCTACTCCTACCCCGGACAACAGCACTGCACCCCCAACAGCAACTCGCCCAAGCCTTCCCCATTTCTCCTTCTCCCAAATCCATTCAGCTGATGTTCTGAAAGAGCTGCAAAATCTGGACCCCTACAAATCAGCCGGGCTAGACAATCTGGACCCTTTCTTTCTAAAATTATCTGCCGAAATTGTTGCCACCCCTATTACTAGCCTGTTCAACCTCTCTTTCGTGTCGTCTGAGATTCCCAAAGATTGGAAAGCAGCTGCGGTCATCCCCCTCTTCAAAGGGGGACACACTCTTGACCCAAACTGCTACAGACCTATATCTATCCTACCGTGCCTTTCTAAGGTCTTCGAAAGCCAAGTCAACAAACAGATTACCGACCATTTCGAATCTCACCATACCTTCTCTGCTATGCAATCTGGTTTCAGAGCTGGTCATGGGTGCACCTCAGCCACGCTCAAGGTCCTAAACGATATCTTAACCGCCATCGATAAGAAACATTACTGTGCAGCCGTATTCATTGATCTGGCCAAGGCTTTCGACTCTGTCAATCACCACATCCTCATCGGCAGACTCGACAGCCTTGGTTTCTCAAATGATTGCATCGCCTGGTTCACCAACTACTTCTCTGATAGAGTTCAGTGTGTCAAATCGGAGGGTCTGCTGTCCGGACCTCTGGCAGTCTCTATGGGGGTGCCACAGGGTTCAATTCTTGGACCGACTCTCTTCTCTGTATACATCAATGAGGTCGCTCTTGCTGCTGGTGAGTCTCTGATCCACCTCTACGCAGACGACACCATTCTGTATACTTCCGGCCCTTCTTTGGACACTGTGTTAACAACCCTCCAGGCAAGCTTCAATGCCATACAACTCTCCTTCCGTGGCCTCCAATTGCTCTTAAATACAAGTAAAACTAAATGCATGCTCTTCAACCGATCGCTACCTGCACCTACCCGCCTGTCCAACATCACTACTCTGGACGGCTCTGACTTAGAATACGTGGACAACTACAAATACTTAGGTGTCTGGTTAGACTGTAAACTCTCCTTCCAGACCCATATCAAACATCTCCAATCCAAAGTTAAATCTAGAATTGGCTTCCTATTTCGCAACAAAGCATCCTTCACTCATGCTGCCAAACATACCCTTGTAAAACTGACCATCCTACCAATCCTCGACTTTGGCGATGTCATTTACAAAATAGCCTCCAATACCCTACTCAACAAATTGGATGCAGTCTATCACAGTGCAATCCGTTTTGTCACCAAAGCCCCATATACTACCCACCATTGCGACCTGTACGCTCTCGTTGGCTGGCCCTCGCTTCATACTCGTCGCCAAACCCACTGGCTCCATGTCATCTACAAGACCCTGCTAGGTAAAGTCCCCCCTTATCTCAGCTCGCTGGTCACCATAGCATCTCCCACCTGTAGCACACGCTCCAGCAGGTATATCTCTCTAGTCACCCCCAAAACCAATTCTTTCTTTGGCCGCCTCTCCTTCCAGTTCTCTGCTGCCAATGACTGGAACGAACTACAAAAATCTCTGAAACTGGAAACGCTTATCTCCCTCACTAGCTTTAAGCACCAACTGTCAGAGCAGCTCACAGATTACTGCACCTGTACATAGCCCACCTATAATTTAGCCCAAACAACTACCTCTTTCCCAACTGTATTTAATTTTAATTTATTTATTTATTTTGCTCCTTTGCACCCCATTATTTTTATTTCTACTTTGCACATTCTTCCATTGCAAAACTACCATTCCAGTGTTTTACTTGCTATATTGTATTTACTTTGCCACCATGGCCTTTTTTTGCCTTTACCTCCCTTCTCACCTCATTTGCTCACATCGTATATAGACTTGTTTATACTGTATTATTGACTGTATGTTTGTTTTACTCCATGTGTAACTCTGTGTCGTTGTATCTGTCGAACTGCTTTGCTTTATCTTGGCCAGGTCGCAATTGTAAATGAGAACTTGTTCTCAACTTGCCTACCTGGTTAAATAAAGGTAAAATAAAAATAAAATTAAAAATTTGCCTTTTAAATTGATAAACATCTCTGTACATTCAAATTGACATTTAATGAAATGCAATTGTGTTCGTTGTCCATAGCTTATGCCTGCCCATACCATAACCCCACCGCCACCATGGGGTAGCCAACATCCAGTGAAATTGCAGTGTGCCAAATTCAAAAACAGAAATACTCATTATATAAAATGCATAAAACATACAAGTGTTATACATCGGTTTAAAGATGAACTTCTTGTTAATCCAACCACGGTGTCAGATTTCAAAAAGGCTTTACAGCGAAAGCATACCATGCGATTATCTGAGAACAGCGCCAAGCAGACAAATCATTACAAACAGTAACCAGCAGAGTAGAGGAGTTACATGTCAAATGATGTTTCTAATCAATCCTCAGGTTGTTTTTAGTCATAATAATCGATAATATTTCAACTGGACAATAACGTCGTCAATATAAAAGGTAAACAAGAAAGGCGCGCTCTCGGGGCGAAGCCATAGGAAGTGCAATTTGAGTCTTAAATCAAAGGATACTGTAATGGCATTCAATAAACTACAAAAATAAAAAAAATCTCACTTCCTGGATGGACTTTTCTCAGGTTTTCGCCTGCCATATCAGTTCTGTTATACTCACAGACGTTATTTTAACGGTTTTGGAAACATTAGAGTGTTTTCTATCCAAATCTACCATTATATGCATATCCTAGCTTCTGGGCCTGAGGAGCAGGCAGTTTACTTTGGGCACGCTTTTCATCCGGAGGTGAAAATAGTGCCCCCTAACCTAATGAAGTTAATCAGCTTCTTGATATGCCACACCTGTCAGTTGGATGGATTATATTGGCAAAGGAGAAATGCTCACTAACAGGGATGTAAACACATTTGTGCACAAAATTTGAGAGAAATAAGCTTTTTGTCCGACACTTCTTAATTCAGCTCTTCAAATATGGGACCAACACATTACATTTAATATTTTTGTTCAGGCTAGAACATAATTAGGTGTAGTCTGAGGCTTAGTCTACAAACTGTACCTGATCATCATCAGCAGGGGTGGGGAGGCATGTGGATGAAGAATGACACTCTATTATAAATCCAGAGTTAAAAACATGGCGTGATGTTTCTGCCAGAGACCATCGGTTTAATGTTTTTTCTTTTCCTCAGAGAAGAGGCGTGGTCTTTCGTCCAGCCAGATGGAGCTGGGGACGGGTAGCTCCTCCCACATGGGGTGGGTTTCCCTGATGAGGGTGTCGCTTTTGAGAACCCCGCCCTATTCGACAGCTTTGAGGAGGTGGAGCTCCACAGGGTGATGAAGAGCTCCAAGAGGAGCAGAGATGGAGAGAACACACGAGTTAGGAGTAAGTACTGTAGATACCCCTTAAACAGAGTCAGGACTACAGTACTGTAGATGGCCCTTAAACAGAGTCAGGACTACAGTACTGTAGATACCCCTTAAACAGAGTCAGGACTACAGTACTGTAGATGGCCCTTAAACAGAGTCACAGAGTCAGGACTACAGTACTGTAGATGGCCCTTAAACAGAGTCAGGACTACAGTACTGTAGATACCCCTTAAACAGAGTCAGGACTACAGTACTGTAGATGGCCCTTAAACAGAGTCAGGACTACAGTACTGTAGATGGCCCTTAAACAGAGTCGGGACTACAGTACTGTAGATGGCCCTTAAACAGAGTCAGGACTACAGTACTGTAGATACCCCTTAAACAGAGTCGGGACTACAGTACTGTAGATGGCCCTTAAACAGAGTCGGGACTACAGTACTGTAGATGGCCCTTAAACAGAGTCGGAACTACAGTACTGTAGATGGCCCTTAAACAGAGTCGGGACTACAGTACTGTAGATGGCCCTTAAACAGAGTCGGGACTACAGTACTGTAGATGGCCCTTAAACAGAGTCGGGACTACAGTACTGTAGATGGCCCTTAAACAGAGTCGGGACTACAGTACTGTAGATGGCCCTTAAACAGAGTCAGGACTACAGTACTGTAGATGGCCCTTAAACAGAGTCGGGACTACAGTACTGTAGATGGCCCTTAAACAGAGTCGGGACTACAGTACTGTAGATGGCCCTTAAACAGAGTCGGGACTACAGTACTGTAGATGGCCCTTAAACAGAGTCGGGACTACAGTACTGTAGATGGCCCTTAAACAGAGTCAGGACTACAGTACTGTACCCAATACCATAGAGTTGGATAGAGGGCGCACTTGGACCAAAGCCTGGTGATGGCGCTGAATCACAGAAGTGGCCAATGCGAAGATAGGAGATGAGCTCTCTAGTACATCTCCATCCCTCACACTGAAACATGTCAAATAAAGAGTTGAGAAATCAGCATTTTAAACAAAAAAATGCATTTGTTTTACTATTACTTAACCCCGTCGGTCCTGTCTCTCTCCCCAGTGAAGAACGTGGTGGGCGTCATCGCCAGGTACATGGCGGCCCTGCAGGAGTTCAGACGCAGCGTCTCCATGAAGGTGGCGTTCGACCGCGTGGGCGTCGACCGCAACACCATCTCACGGACGGCCGCCATCGCCGAGCTGAGCCTGGCCGCTCCGGAGGTAAATCCTTCTTATCATCCGATGGGGACATTTTAATCTAAGGCTCTCCATTGAGGTTTTTAGTCTGGGATTAGGTTTTTAGCATTTGTGTCTGTCATTGTATTTATTCAGTGTTGTAGGGGCCATTTTGGTTTATGAGTTGTGTATATATTGTCTGTCCAGGGTTATTTTGACTTGTTTTGGACATTAGAGGGCACTATTTGTTGGGGTCATGGGTCACTGGTCTCGTGTGTGTGTGTGTATAGGTAGTATAGGTGAGAGGAAGGGTTAGTACAGGTGAGAGGAAGGGTTAGTACAGGTGAGAGGAAGGGTTAGTACAGGTGAGAGGAAGGGTTAGTACAGGTGAGAGGGAAGGGTTAGTACAGGTGACCAGGAAGGGTTAGTACAGGTGAGAGGAAGGGTTAGTACAGGTGAGAGGAAGGGTTAGTACAGGTGAGAGGAAGGGTTAGTACAGGTGAGAGGAAGGGTTAGTACAGGTGAGAGGAAGGGTTAGTACAGTTGACCAGGAAGGGTTAGTACAGGTGAGAGGAAGTGTTAGTACAGGTGAGAGGAAGGGTTAGTACAGGTGAGAGGAAGGGTTAGTACAGGTGAGAGGAAGGGTTAGTACAGGTGAGAGGAAGGGTTAGTACAGGTGAGAGGAAGTGTTAGTACAGGTGAGAGGAAGTGTTAGTACAGGTGAGAGGAAGTGTTAGTACAGGTGAGAGGAAGGGTTAGTACAGGTGAGAGGAAGGGTTAGTACAGGTGAGAGGAAGGGTTAGGTACAGGTGAGAGGAAGGGTTAGTACAGGTGAGAGGAAGTGTTAGTACAGGTGAGAGGAAGTGTTAGTACAGGTGAGAGGAAGTGTTAGTACAGGTGAGAGGAAGTGTTAGTACAGGTGAGAGGAAGTGTTAGTACAGGTGAGAGGAAGGGTTAGTACAGGTGAGAGGGAAGGGTTAGTACAGGTGAGAGGAAGGGTTAGTACAGGTGAGAGGAAGGGTTAGTACAGGTGAGAGGAAGGGTTAGTACAGGTGAGAGGAAGGGTTAGTACAGGTGAGAGGAAGGGTTAGTACAGGTGAGAGGAAGGGTTAGTACAGGTGAGAGGAAGGGTTAGTACAGGTGAGAGGAAGGGTTAGTACATGTGAGAGGAAGGGTTAGTACAGGTGAGAGGAAGGGTTAGTACAGGTGAGAGGAAGGGTTAGTACAGGTGAGAGGAAGGGTTAGTACATGTGTACATGTGAGAGGAGAGCACACACAGCACACACATATATAGCTGATAGAATGCATCTCTCTGCACCTTTTCTATAGGAATATGTGTTTGGAAGCTATTTATATTTTATATACACAAATGGGAACTTTCCCCCTCGAAAGAGTCATGTTTGGAAAGCTGATTGTTATGGACGTGTCTCTCATGTGCCAGTGGCTTTTCATAGGAAATCGCCACTACAGCTGTTGTATGTATTAGCTGGTGTTGTATGTATTAGCAGGTGGTGTATGTATTAGCAGGTGTATGTATTAGCAGCTGTTGTATGTATTATCAAATCAAATCAAATCAAATTTTATTTGTCACATACACATGGTTAGCAGATGTTAATGCGAGTGTAGCGAAATGCTTGTGCTTCTAGTTCCGACAATGCAGTAATAACGAACAAGTAATCTAACTAACAATTCCAAAAAAAAAAAAAAACTACTGTCTTATACACAGTGTAAGGGGATAATGAATATGTACATAAGGATATATGAATGAGTGATGGTACAGAGCAGCATAGGCAAGATACAGTAGATGATATCGAGTACAGTATATACATATGAGATGAGTATGTAAACCAAGTGGCATAGTTAAAGTGGCTAGTGATACATGTATTACATAAGGATGCAGTCGATGATATAGAGTACAGTATCTACGTATGCATATGAGATGAATAATGTAGGGTAAGTAACATTATATAAGGTAGCATTGTTTAAAGTGGCTAGTGATATATTTACATCATTTCCCATCAATTCCCATTATTAAAGTGGCTGGAGTAGAGTCAGTGTCATTGACAGTGTGTTGGCAGTAGCCACTCAATGTTAGTGGTGGCTGTTTAACAGTCTGATGGCCTTGAGATAGAAGCTGTTTTTCAGTCTCTCGGTCCCAGCTTTGATGCACCTGTACTGACCTCGCCTTCTGGATGACAGCGGGGTGAACAGGCAGTGGCTCGGGTGGTTGATGTCCTTGATGATCTTTATGGCCTTCCTGTAGCATCGGGTGGTGTAGGTGTCCTGGAGGGCAGGTAGTTTGCCCCCGGTGATGCGTTGTGCAGACCTCACTACCCTCTGGAGAGCCTTACGGTTGAGGGCGGTGCAGTTGCCATACCAGGCGGTGATACAGCCCGCCAGGATGCTCTCGATTGTGCATCTGTAGAAGTTTGTGAGTGCTTTTGGTGACAAGCCAAATTTCTTCAGCCTCCTGAGGTTGAAGAGGGTCTGCTGCGCCTTCCTCACGATGCTGTCTGTGTGAGTGGACCAATTCAGTTTGTCTGTGATGTGTATGCCGAGGAACTTAACTTGCTACCCTCTCCACTACTGTTCCATCGATGTGGATGGGGGGTGTTCCCTCTGCTGTTTCCTGAAGTCCACAATCATCTCCTTAGTTTTGTTGACGTTGAGTGTGAGGTTATTTTCCTGACACCACACTCCGAGGGCCCTCACCTCCTCCCTGTAGGCCGTCTCGTCGTTGTTGGTAATCAAGCCTACCACTGTTGTGTCGTCCGCAAACTTGATGATTGAGTTGGAGGCGTGCATGGCCACGCAGTCGTGGGTGAACAGGGAGTACAGGAGAGGGCTCAGAACGCACCCTTGTGGGGCCCCAGTGTTGAGGATCAGCGGGGAGGAGATGTTGTTGCCTACCCTCACCACCTGGGGGCGGCCCGTCAGGAAGTCCAGAACCCAGTTGCACAGGGCGGGGTCGAGACCCAGGGTCTCGAGCTTGATGACGAGCTTGGAGGGTACTATGGTGTTGAATGCCGAGCTGTAGTCGTTGAACAGCATTCTCACATAGGTATTCCTCTTGTCCAGATGGGTTAGGGCAGTGTGCAGTGTGGTTGAGATTGCATCGTCTGTGGACCTATTTGGGCGGTAAGCAAATTGGAGTGGGTCTAGGGTGTCAGGTAGGGTGGAGGTGATATGGTCCTTGACTAGTCTCTCAAAGCACTTCATGATGACGGATGTGAGTGCTACGGGGCGGTAGTCGTTTAGCTCAGTTACCTTAGCTTTCTTGGGAACAGGAACAATGGTGGCCCTCTTGAAGCATGTGGGAACAGCAGACTGGTATAAGGATTGATTGAATATGTCCGTAAACACACCGGCCAGCTGGTCTGCGCATGCTCTGAGGGCGCGGCTGGGGATGCCGTCTGGGCCTGCAGCCTTGCGAGGGTTAACACGTTTAAATGTCTTACTCACTTCGGCTGCAGTGAAGGAGAGACCGCATGTTTTCGTTGCAGGCCGTGTCAGTGGCACTGTATTGTCCTCAAAGCGGGCAAAAAGTTATTTAGTCTGCCTGGGAGCAAGACATCCTGGTCCGTGACTGGGCTGGGTTTCTTCCTGTAGTCCGTGATTGACTGTAGACTCTGCCACATGCCTCTTGTGTCTGAGCCGTTGAATTGAGATTCTACTTTGTCTCTGTACTGACGCTTAGCTTGTTTAATAGCCTTGCGGAGGGAATAGCTGCACTGTTTGTATTCAGCCATGTTACCAGACACCTTGCCCTGATTAAAAGCAGTGGTTCGTGTTTTCAGTTTCACACGAATGCTGCCATCAATCCAAGGTTTCTGGTTAGGGAATGTTTTAATCATCTTCAACGCACGTTCTAATGAACTCGCACACCGAATCAGCGTATTCGTCAATGTTGTTGTCTGACGCAATACGAAACATCTCCCAGTCCACGTGATGGAAGCAGTCTTGGAGTGTGGAGTCAGCTTGGTCGGACCAGCGTTGGACAGACCTCAGCGTGGGAGCTTCTTGTTTTAGTTTCTGTCTGTAGGCAGGGATCAACAAAATGGAGTCGTGGTCAGCTTTTCCGAAAGGGGGCGGGGCAGGGCCTTATATGCGTCGCGGAAGTTAGAGTAACAATGATCCAGGGTCTTTCCACCCCTGGTTGCGCAATCGATATGCTGATAAAATTTAGGGAGTCTTGTTTTCAGATTAGCCTTGTTAAAATCCCCAGCTACAATGAATGCAGCCTCCGGATAAATCGTTTCCAGTTTGCAGAGAGTTAAATAAAGTTCGTTCAGAGCCATCGATGTGTCTGCTTGGGGGATATATACGGCTGTGATTATAATCGAAGAGAATTCTCTTGGTAGATAATGCGGTCTACATTTGATTGTGAGGAGTTCTAAATCAGGTGAACAGAAGGATTTGAGTTAGCAGCTGTTGTATGTATTAGCAGGTGGTGTATGTATTAGCAGGTGTTGTATGTATTAGCTGGTGTATGTATTAGCAGGTGTTGTATGTATTAGCTGGTGTTGTATGTATTAGCAGGTGGTGTATGTATTAGCAGGTGTTGTATGTATTAGCAGGTGTTGTATGTATTAGCAGGTGTTGTATGTATTAGCAGGTGTTGTATGTATTAGCAGGTGTTGTATGTATTAGCTGGTGGTGTATGTATTAGCTGGTGTTGTATGTATTAGCAGGTGTTGTATGTATTAGCTGGTGTTGTATGTATTAGCTGGTGTTGTATGTATTAGCAGGTGTTGTATGTATTAGCAGGTGTTGTATGTATTAGCAGGTGTTGTATGTATTAGCAGGTGTTGTATGTATTAGCTGGTGTTGTATGTATTAGCAGGTGTTGTATGTATTAGCAGGTGTTGTATGTATTAGCAGGTGTTGTATGTATTAGCAGGTGTTGTATGTATTAGCAGGTGTTGTATGTATTAGCAGGTGTTGTATGTATTAGCAGGTGTTGTATGTATTAGCAGGTGTTGTATGTATTAGCAGGTGGTGTATGTATTAGCAGGTGTTGTATGTATTAGCAGGTGTTGTATGTATTAGCAGGTGTTGTATGTATTAGCAGGTGGTGTATGTATTAGCAGGTGTTGTATGTATTAGCTGGTGGTGTATGTATTAGCAGGTGTTGTATGTATTAGCAGGTGTTGTATGTATTAGCAGGTGTTGTATGTATTAGCAGGTGGTGTATGTATTAGCTGGTGTTGTATGTATTAGCTGGTGTATGTATTAGCAGGTGTTGTATGTATTAGCAGGTGGTGTATGTATTAGCAGGTGTATGTATTAGCAGGTGGTGTATGTATTAGCAGGTGTTGTATGTATTAGCTGGTGTTGTATGTATTAGCTGGTGGTGTATGTATTAGCAGGTGTTGTATGTATTAGCTGGTGTTGTATGTATTAGCTGGTGTTGTATGTATTAGCTGTTGTATGTATTAGCAGGTGGTGTATGTATTAGCAGGTGTTGTATGTATTAGCAGCTGTTGTATGTATTAGCTGGTGTTGTATGTATTAGCTGGTGTTGTATGTATTAGCTGGTGTATGTATTAGCAGGTGTTGTATGTATTAGCAGGTGTTGTATGTATTAGCTGGTGTTGTATGTATTAGCTGGTGTTGTATGTATTAGCAGCTGTTGTATGTATTAGCAGGTGGTGTATGTATTAGCAGGTGGTGTATGTATTAGCAGGTGTTGTATGTATTAGCAGCTGTTGTATGTATTAGCTGGTGTTGTATGTATTAGCAGGTGTTGTATGTATTAGCAGCTGTTGTATGTATTAGCTGGTGTTGTATGTATTAGCAGGTGTTGTATGTATTAGCAGGTGTTGTATGTATTAGCAGGTGTTGTATGTATTAGCAGGTGTTGTATGTATTAGCTGGTGTTGTATGTATTAGCTGGTGTTGTATGTATTAGCAGGTGTATGTATTAGCAGGTGTATGTATTAGCTGGTGTTGTATGTATTAGCAGGTGTTGTATGTATTAGCAGGTGTTGTATGTATTAGCAGGTGGTGTATGTATTAGCTGGTGTTGTATGTATTAGCAGGTGGTGTATGTATTAGCAGGTGGTGTATGTATTAGCTGGTGGTGTATGTATTAGCAGGTGTTGTATGTATTAGCAGGTGTTGTATGTATTAGCAGGTCCTTTGGGGGTTAATAAAGTATTATTTAATCCTAGGTGTTCCACGCTCTGCCACCTTGGGACGAGAAAGAGGAGACGCTGGCTCACTACGCCCACCGCTGCAGGCAGGCCATGGACGACACCATCAGAGCCAAGATCAAAACCATGAAAACCAAGGGAGACCTACTGCCCATAGTCAGCAAATAACCCCAGAGACGGAAGGTGTGTCCTCGGATGCCTGTAGGACAAACCAGACCAACACCATCTGCGGTAGATTACCTGCTCGGTGTTTTGACAAACGGTGGCAATTTTAACATGTAGAATCGTCAGGAAATGAACAGAAAATGGGGGCCGATGTTCTGTGGTCAAAGGCAATGGGACGGCTGTGTACGGCCTACGTTCTCGTGTTGGTCTGTCTTGTCCTTATGATAAAAGCCTGGTCCACAGATCTGTTTGTGTTGTCATGCCAAGTTGGAAGGACGGCACAAACAGGTCTGGGACCAGGCTTGCCCTCTGATCCCCAGTGATGCTCGACTGCCATTTCAAAACAAGTGAAATGTTGTTATTGCTCCATTCCATTTGTCTGGCCACCCCCACTATGACCTTAACCCATCAATGATGACAGACACCATGACTATCATTAAAAAACACATTGTAGTGCACAAATGTTTGATTTACTGTAATGTGTAACATTTATTTCGTCTTTTGAACGATGTGCTAATGCTTTGAAGTGTTTTAGTAGTGGAGAACAACATTGGAAAATACTATTCAAATAAGGATCTTATTTTTGTCAAAAGATTTTCCGGTACTTTTGGTGGTCTATGTAATTGTTTTTAAAGAGATTCTCCAGTACTTTTGATGGTCTATGTAGTGTTGTTTTTAAAGAGATTCTCCGGTACTTTTGTATACTTTTTATCCAGTAGTTTTGAAAGTAGCGCTCATGAGCCAAAAGGGGTCTCTGATAGTACGCAATTGTGTCACTGCGCTCGCTGTGTGTGCGCATCTTGCTAGCTGTCACTCAAATGGCGAGGGGTTGAAGCTCATTGGTTGGAACTCGAACTGCTAGAGGGCTGGCTCACGTGGAAGGAAATGGCACAGCTTCCAGAAAAACAGGTGCGTTCAAACTAGGGATTTTAGGGCTAATTGAGATGAGACGTGTTGATATTTTAGTTTGCTCCTTTAGGGCACCCGTACTGATCCAGTGATGTCTGAGGTTGTGTACATTGTCACTCGTGGCAAAGGAGGAGAGCTGTCGGGACAGCCTAAATCCTTACCCGGTGAGAAGAAACGAGCTCACAGTTCAGTCTGGAATGCCCTGGGGCTTTCCGAGTCATCATGCAGCTCCTTGAAGAGCTCTATTCAGGGCACTGTGGCATGGTGCGAATGAAGGAGATTGCACGCAGCTACTTCTGGTGGCCAGGATGCAGTTATCAAAGACTAGGCCAAGTGTTGTTCTGCATGTCACATGACGAGGAACGTGCCTTAGCTAGCGCTGCTACACTCATGGGACTTCCCAGAGGGGCCTTGGCAGCGAGTCCTACTGGAGCAAGGTTTCCTAAACTCTGTCCAGGGTTCCTCCCTGGGTGCATGTTTTTTTTTTTGCCCCTAACACTACACAGCTGTTTAAAATAATCAAAGCTTGATGATGAGTTTTGCTAGGGGCAAAAACACCAGAAACCTGCACCCAGGGTGGGCCCTGGGACCGAGTTTGGAAAACCCTAGACTGGAGGATCGTATGTTCCTAGTCACACAGCAAATGGCCTGAGGTTGCAGTGATGAAGAACACTTCAGCAGAGAGCCATCAAAAAGTTAGTCAATATTCAGTCGCTTCGGCTTGCCAACGCAACTCGTTAGTGATAATGTCCCCCAGCTGGTGTTTGAAGAGTTCCGGTCATTCATTGAAGCAACAGAATCCATCACATCAAAATCAGCGCTGTATCACCCTGCAACGAACTGCCTCATCGAGAGATTAGTCCAGACTATGAATCACCACAAGGAAACGGGTCCACCTTCCTGTTGACCAACAGAAACACCCCCCAATAAAAAAAATAATCTGAGTGTCCTGCTCAACGGGTGTTGTAGTATGGCTGCCCTCTACTCCGACCTCTGTGTTTCTGAGGGGTCGGACTAAAGCACAAGACATTCCCATTGGACAATAAACAAATCTACAGCATCAACAGAGACAAGGAGGCCATACTTGCAACCATTTAAAGTTAAATCTCCAGGCAATGAAATGCATTGATTTACTTGTGTGTGACAGAACACTAAATTGTAGCTTGTCCCTTCAGATAACATGGCACATATTAAAGCGTTAGACCTCTCACTAGACTTCAGTCATACAAAAGTTATACTTCAATCCAAGCTGGTTCTCTAGCAGATCAGTAAGAATGTCTCACCCCATGTTCAAGAATGGCAGAGTCGAGTTAGAGTTACAACCTCTCCTTTTATTCAGATTACAACCTCTCCTTTTATTCAGATTACAACCTCTCCCTTTATTCAGATTACAACCTCTCCCTTTATTCAGATTACAACCTCTCCTTTATTCAGATTACAACCTCTCCCTTTATTCAGATTACAACCTCTCCCTTTATTCAGATTACAACCTCTCCCTTTATTCAGATTACAACCTCTCCTTTATTCAGATTACAACCTCTCCCTTTATGCAGATTACAACCTCTCACTGTATTCAGATTACAACCTCTCACTGTATTCAGATTACAACCTCTCCCTTTATTCAGATTACAACCTATCCTGTTATTCAGATTACAACCTCTCCCTTTATTCAGATTACAACCTCTCACTTTATTCAGATTACAACCTCTCCCTTTGTTCAGATTACAACCTCTCCCTTTATTCAGATTACAACCTCTCCCTTTGTTCAGATTACAACCTCTCCCTGTATTCAGATTACAACCTCTCCCTTTGTTCAGATTACAACCTCTCCCGTTATTCAGATTACAACCTCTCCCTTTATTCAGATTACAACCTCTCCTTTTATTCAGATTATAACCTCTCCCTTTATTTAGATTACAACCTCTCCTTTTTCTGCAATTTCAGTTCAATCCACCAGAAAATACAAATATTATATAACTCAAACTAATTGATAAAAAAATTCAAACATTTTGGGATAAAAATAAAAGGCCTAATCTTTGTAAATGTTATCATAAATAGGACTGGTGGAGTTATGTCACACATGCAGCTAACACAGACATATGGAAATGTCTGCTCTACCCAAAATTACAACCAAATGATTGCAGCATTACCACAAAAATGGAAGAGGAAAGTGGAAGGGGGAAAAAGTGAGGAACGTGTCTGTTGGCATTAAAGACCAAAATTGGTTAAAGAAAATTGTGATAAATTAAAAAGTATACCAGTTTCATTTAAGTACCAACATTTTTTGCAGCTGTGCCATATATAGTTGGTAAGAGATTTGATGTACTGATTCTATGGTTTATGAACAAAATGACACCATATTCAAAACATACAAAATTCTGGATAATTTAAGACATGAAATTTGGAAGATTTCAAGAACGTTGAAAGTCAACTCAAGTGCAGTCGCAAAAACCATCAACCGCTATGATGAAACTGGCTCTCATGAAGACCACCACAGGAAAGGAAGACCCAGAGTTACCTCTGCTGCAGAGGATAAGTTCATTGGAGTTACCAGCCTCAGAAATTGCAGCCCAAATAAATGCTTCAGAGTTCAGGTAACAGACACATCTCAACATCAATTGTTCAGAGGAGACTGTGTGAATCAGACCTTCATGGTCAAATTGCTGCAAAGAAACCACAACTAAAGGACACCAATAAGAAGAGACTTGCTTGGGCCAAGAAACATGAGCAATGTACATTAGACCGGTGGAAATCTGTAATTTGGTCTGATGAGTCCAAATTTGAGATTTCTGGTTCCAACTGCCGTGTCTTTGTGAGACGCAGAGTAGGTGAACAGATGACCTCAGCATGCGTTTTTCCCACCATAAAGCATGGAGGTGGTGGTGCTTTGCTGGTGACACTGATTTATTTAGAATTCAAGGCACACTTAACCAGCATGGCTACCACAGCATTCTGCAGCGATACGCCATCCCATCTGGTTTGGGCTTAGTGGGACTATCATTTGTTTTTCAACAGGACAATGACCCTCCAGGCTGTGTAAGGGCTATTTGACCAAGAAGGAGAGTGATGGAGTGCTGCATCAGATGACCTGTCCTCCACAATCATCCGGCCTCAACCCAATTGGGATGGTTTGGGATGAGTTGTACCGCAGAGTGAAGGAAAAGCAGCCAACCAGTGCTCAGCATATGTGGGAACTCCTTCAAGACTGTTGGAAAAGCATTTCAGGGTGAAGCTGGTTGAGAGAATGCAAAGCTGTCATCAAGGCAAAGAGTGGCTACTTTGAAGAATCTCAAATATATTTTTTTATTTGTTTAACACTTTTTTTGTTACATGATTCCATGTGTTATTTCACAAGCTATGTTCATAGTTCCTTCCAGGGTTGGGTAGATTACTCTCTAAATATAATCTGTTAGTTACCTACCAAAATTGTAATAACTAATGTGATTTTGGGATTACCCAAACGCAGTAATTTGATTACCTCGTTACTTTCGTATTATATAAAAAGGATCAATCAAACACATTTGATGTGTGGTCAAGACTCGCTCAGGTGGAACAAACTATAAACGTGCGGTTTTTTTCCTGAATTGAATGTTGAGGAAATAGAAAGGTGTCGATGTATTTTTTCACAAACATCCTTTTGGAATTTAAAAATAATCCAAGAAGTAATATATTATTATTATTATTCAAAAGTATCTGTAATCCAATTACAATAACGTAATTGATTTGTTTTGTCATCAAATTACGTAAACAGTAAACCCAACCCTGGTTCCTTCTATGTTGTAACAATATAACGTCTGGGTTTAATATAATGAGTATGCAAATTCCCAAGTAAAAGGTCCAAATGTTGTTGTTGACTTGATCTTTATTTGATTAGGCCTTTTTTCCATTTATAAAAAATGTTAGAAAAATGACATTTGTCTTTCAAAACCACATGATGTACGGTGCACCAAAAATAGACAGAAATAACATGACCCTTAGCTTCAACAAACAATCCAAGACCTTGTTCAGAAAGTCCTTGTAACAAAGTGTTGTCACTATGTCTGTTCGTGGAGAAAACACCAGAAACGAACGTCGGCCATGTGCACTAAACGATGTGCCGTGTGTCGACGAACAGTGGCAATTCAACAAAATGGTTGGGAAAAATGAGGGCCGATCTGTGGTGCGCTGCCATTCGTCAACACCCAACAGGTGATCTGTGGCCCCGCTGCCATTCGTCAACACGTGATCTGTGGTCCGCTGCCATTCGTCAACACCCAACAGGTGATCTGTAAACCACCTGCTGCTTTTAGCCGTTGGGTGTTTTCTTCTTAAGGTTCTGTTATTCTGCTGGTGGAGGTGGGTCTAGACGGGGCAGCACCGGGAGGATCAGGTTCCCGAAGGATGAGTCTTGAGTGATGAAGAATCCAGAAGAGTGAGCATGGGCATGCTACAAACAGAAGATAAAAGAAGATTAGATTGTTTTCCACAAGTTCACAGAGTAGAAAGTGACCTCTATGGTTAGATTGTGTTTGACAAAGAAGCTCTAATTTGGTGGCCTCTGGTACATTCTGGCCTTGATTCCATCTGAATACACAGACAAATGATATTATACTTGATCAAGTTTACCTCCCAGATTAGAACATTTGTTGTGTAAAAAAAGAACATTCTTATTTTCAATGACGGCCTAGAAACAGTGGGTTAACTGCCTTGTTCAGGGGCAGAACAACAGATTTTTACCTTGTCAGCTCAGGGATTCAATCTTGCAACCTTACGGTTAACTAGTCCAACGCTCTAACCACCTGCCTTACGAGGGGCCCACCTGTCTTACGAGGGGCCCACCTGTTACGCGAATGTAGTAAGAAGCCAAGGTAAGTTGCTAGCTAGCATTAAACTTAATCATAATCACTAGTTAACTACACATGGTTGATGATATTACTAGTTTATATAGCGTGTCCTGCATTGCATATAATCGATGCGGTACGTATTCGTGAAAAAGGACTGTCATTGCTCCAATGTGCACCTAACCATAAACATCAATGACTTTCTTAAAATCAATACACAAGTATATATTTTTAAACCTGCATATTTAGCTAAAAGAAATCCAGGTTAGCAGGCAATATCAACCAGGTGAAATTGTGTCACTTCTCTTGCGTTCATTGCACGCAGAGTCAGGGTATATGCAACAGTTTGGGCCGCCTGGCTCGTTGCGAACTAATTTGCCAGAATTTTACGTAATTATGACATAACATTGGAGGTTGTACAATGTAACAGGAATATTTAGACTGATGGATGCCACCCGTTAGATAAAATACAGAACGGTTCCATATTTCACTGAAAGAATAAACGTTTTGTTTTCGAGATGATTTCCAGATTCGACCATATTAATGACCAAAGGCTCGTATTTCTGTGTGTTATTATGTTATAATTAAGTCTATGATTTGATAGAGCAGTCTGGCTGAGCGATGGTAGGCACCAGCAAGCTCAGAAGCATTCATTCAAACAGCACTTTTGTGCATTTTGCCAGCAGCTCTGCGGTTTATGACTTCAAGCCTATCAACTCCCGAGATGAGGCTGGTGTAACCGATGTGATGTGAAATGGCTAGCTAGTTAGCAGGGTGCACGCTAATAGCGTTTCAAACATCACTCGCTCTGAGACTTGGAGTGGGTATCCCCCTTTCCAACTGACTAGATATCCCCCTTTCCAACTGACTAGATATCCCCCTTTCCCTTTCCAACTGACTAGGTATCCCCCTTTCCAACTGACTAGGTATCCCCCTTTCCAACTGACTAGGTATCCCCCTTTCCAACTGACTAGGTATCCCCCTTTCCAACTGACTAGATATCCCCCTTTCCAACTGACTAGGTATCCCCCTTTCCAACTGACTAGATATCCCCTTTCCAACTGACTAGGTATCCCCTTTCCAACTGACTAGGTATCCCCCTTTCCAACTGACTAGGTATCCCCCTTTCCAACTGACTAGGTATCCCCCTTTCCAACTGACTAGGTATCCCCCTTTCCAACTGACTAGGTATCCCCCTTTCCAACTGACTAGGTATCCCCCTTTCCAACTGACTAGGTATCCCCTTTCCAACTGACTAGGTATCCCCCTTTCCAACTGACTAGGTATCCCCTTTCCCTTTCCAACTGACTAGGTATCCCCCTTTCCAACTGACTAGGTATCCCCCTTTCCAACTGACTAGGTATCCCCCTTTCCAACTGACTAGGTATCCCACGTTGCTCTTTGATTACATTAAGATAGTCAAGATAATCTTTTCATTCTTTTGTCTTGGGAATATTTGGGAACAGATTTTCTACATAAAGCTAAGAATGAGTTTAATTCCTAGTAATTTTAGTCTTTTTTAAACCTAAAAATAAAAATAACTTGTGGGCCACATATTGCAGACCCCCGCCTTACTGTATTTATAGAGATCATGCAGAATGGCTCTGGGGCCACCTATGACCCTCCTACAACAAACTTCTGAAATGCATCCTTCCATCCTACCGTCCTTGAAGAAATCCCAGATCTGAATTGGTCGGTTTAGGTAACACCTCGCTCTAACCCGTCCAATCACTTATAGATCTATGCTTACCCCAGATGAAACAAGGAGGGAGGGGTGCATTTCTGACATTTTAGAATGAGGTCAAGGCCTTACCTGCAGAGCTGCTTTCTGCTGGGCAGCGATGTGCTGCTGCTCCGCGTGGTCTCTGAAGTCTTTATTCAGGGCTGGTCTGGAGAGAGGGATGCTGTTGGTGAGAGGGATGGAGGGATATGGGTCAGGGGCTGCACTTGGGTCTACATCCCAAACAACACCCTATATAAATGCAATACTTTTGACCAGGGCTCATAGGGCTCTGTTCAAAAGTAGTTCACTATAAGGGGTGCAGACAAAGTTTGTCACTGACACACACACATAACCAGATGCTTCCAGATACCTGGCTCCAGGGTTATTCATGGAGGAGTTCTGTATCAAACGTCTCTTCTCCTTGTCCAATTCAGCCAAAATGGCAACACGGTTCTTGTTCTGGAATCCTGAGTAGAGGAAAAAAAAATACTGATTAGCAGCAAAATAATATTACAGAAATGCAGTATCAGCACAAATAAAGCCAACTGTAGTCCAGTTCTACTTGAAGAAGACTCGCCATCAGCAAGCAGCAGAAAACACCCTGGCTCAGAGCTACCTACTTGCTATACTACCCGGCTATACTACCCGGCCGTCTGCTACTTGACTTACCCGCTCCAGGTGCAGGCGAGGCCATGTCAGAGACAGTGACTGCAGCCTAAACAACACAAAAGACAGAGAGCGCTGTGCTGGCTAGTTAGCATTAGCACTGGGACAAATCGACCAAGGATAAGCAGATGTTCATCATTCGTTCAAATAGCTACATAACTATTACAAAGAATAGAATGCTTGAGTTCTACGTAAAATATATATATTTTTGTTGCTATATACAGAAACAAAGCCGCTAAAACATAACTACGTTTTACTTCTCTGTTGAACTCGTGTATCAACAAAAAAAAGTAACGTGACCACTTCAACTAAGGGCGCGTTCGAGCGGATCGTTTTTGTCAAGTTGGGGACTATCGATCAAATCAAGGTTTATTTGGTCGAGTACACAGATCTGCAGGCGCAGCGAAATGTTTGCTCCTTCTTCTTCTTCTTCTTCTTCTTCTTCTTTGTGATTGGGTTGGCGGATCGCATCCAACTTTTAAGATCCATACAACGCCACCTATTGTACTGGAGTGTGAGGCCGGTGACTGCCTACCTAATATTACATTATCTTCATTAGTCCTGTTCCTCTAAGAAAGTGAAATAGAGCCTTAGACACCACTTCCCTTCCCCTTTCCTTCCCCCACTAATCCACCCAAACCCCAACCCCCGTCCAGCCTCTCTAACCCTTTCACACAATCTCTCCTTATCTACGTTATACAGTTCACAGAATATAAAACACACGTTTCAACGTTTCTGCCGCTAAACACTCATCACACAGACCTGTTTCATTTCCCCCTATCATCCACAATGTGGCATTCAAACCTGTGTTCCCAAAGCGTAGCCTACTCCACGTAACTTCCTCTCTCCTACACCCCATACTCCCCACCTCCTCTGTTACTGGGGAGGCAGGTAGCCTAGTGGTTAGAGTGGAGGGGAGGCAGGTAGTCTAGTGGTTAGAGTGTAGAGGTAGTAGGTAGCCTAGTGGTTAGAGTGTAGAGGAGGCAGGTAGCCTAGTGGTTAGAGTGTAGAGGAGGCAGGTAGCCTAGTGGTTAGAGTGTAGAGGAGGCAGGTAACCTAGTGGTTAGAGTGTAGAGGTGGCAGATAGCCTAGTGGTTAGAGTGGAGGGGAGGCAGGGAGTCTAGTGGTTAGAGTGGAGAGGAGGCAGGTAGCCTAGTGGTTAGAGTGTAGAGGCGGCAGGTAGCCTAGTGGTTAGAGTGTAGAGGAGGCAGGTAGCCTAGTGGTTAGAGTGGAGGGGAGGCAGGTAGCCTAGTGGTTAGAGTGGAGGGGAGGCAGGTAGCCTAGTGGTTAGAGTGTAGGGGAGGCAGGTAGCCTAGTGGTTAGAGTGTAGAGGTGGTAGGTAGCCTAGTGGTTAGAGTGTAGGGGAGGCAGGTAGTCTAGTGGTTAGAGTGTAGAGGAGGCAGGCAGCCTAGTGGTTAGAGTGTAGAGGAGGCAGGTAGCCTAGTGGTTAGAGTGTAGAGGAGGCAGGTAGTCTAGTGGTTAGAGTGTAGAGGAGGCAGGTAGCCTAGTGGTTAGAGTGTAGAGGAGGCAGGTAGTCTAGTGGTTAGAGTGGAGGGGAGGCAGGTAGCCTAGTGGTTAGAGTGGAGGGGAGGCAGGTAGTCTACTCCACATAACTTCCTCTCTCCTACACCCCATACTCCCCACCTCCTCTGTTACTGGGGAGGCAGGTAGCCTAGTGGTTAGAGTTGAGGGGAGGCAGGTAGCCTAGTGGTTAGAGTGTAGAGGAGGCAGGTAGCCTAGTGGTTAGAGTGTAGGGGAGGCAGGTAGCCTAGTGGTTAGAGTGTAGGGGAGGCAGGTAGCCTAGTGGTTAGAGTGGAGGGGAGGCAGGTAGCCTAGTGGTTAGAGTGTAGAGGAGGCAGGTAGCCTAGTGGTTAGAGTGGAGGGGAGGCAGGTAGCCTAGTGGTTAGAGTGGAGGGGAGGCAGGTAGCCTAGTGGTTAGAGTGGAGGGGAGGCAGGTAGTCTAGTGCTTAGAGTGGAGGGGAGGCAGGTAGTCTACTCCACATAACTTCCTCTCTCCTACACCCCATACTCCCCACCTCCTCTGTTACTGGGGAGGCAGGTAGCCTAGTGGTTAGAGTGTAGGGGAGGCAGGTAGTCTAGTGGTTAGAGTGTAGAGGAGGCAGGTAGCCTAGTGGTTAGTGTGTTGGACGAGCAACTGAAAGGTTGCTAGAACAAACCCCCGAGCTGACAAGTTAAACGTCTGTTGTTGTACCCGTGAACAAGGCAGTTAACCCACTGTTCTTAAAGCTGTCATTGAAAATAAGAATTTGTTCTTAACTGACTTGCCTAGTTAAATAAAAACGTACTATTGCCTTCCCTTACCACCAGCATCCCATTTCCTTTGCCAAAGATTGAGCCCTTTTGTCTGGATCAAGGACTTGACTAAAATTTGGGCCAGTGGGACCTGAATGTCTACGCCACTCTCCTCACAGCACTCTTAGCCTCCACATCAGCCTTCTTATTACCCTCCACACCACAGGAGGCTGGTGGCACCTTCATTGTGGAGGATGGGCTCGTGGTAATGGCTGGAGCGGAATGGGTAGAATGGTGTAGAATATATCAAACATGGTTTCCATGTTCACCATGGTTTCCATGTTCACCATGGTTTCCATGGTGTTTGATGCCATTCCATTTACTCCAATCCAGCCATTCTTATGAGCCGTCCGCCCCTCAGCAGATTTCCACACCCACACGGACTGGAACCCAGTTACTTCCATCCTCTCCAATCCCATTAACAGCACCATCGTCTCCACAAGCAAGTCTCCCCTATCCGACCTGCCTGTCGTCACACTACTCAACACCGCAGCCCAATCAGAGCAGATCACCTCCTCCTCTATCCATCTCAAACCTACTGTAGAATCATGGCCATCAACTCGGCGGTATACACTGACACCTGCTTACATACTCGTAACATTGAAATCTGGGATACACACCCCTACTGGATCCTTTCAACCATCTGTAAAAATCCTTAAACGCCGTCTCACGTTCTCTCCCCATTCTCTCTTACCCTCAATCATATCCACATCTACACTTGGTTTCAGAAACAGCCGCGGAGGGACGTTCCCCAATGCAATTGCCGGCCCTAATCTCTCTCTCCCCCTCAGTCCATATTCTACCACTTTCTGCCCAATTATCCACCCGCACGCCCTCTGCTTACCCACTACTTGCTCCCAGCATTCTCCAGTTGCCGTGACCGCAGGGTGTCCTTCTGAACTCCTTTTCAATCTCGGGCCAGTACAATAACGCCAGTTTGTCCTTCCTTATCCTCAGTGGCAGTTCCCCACTATCGACCTGCAATGCCTCAACAGGTGTCGTCCTGAAGGCACCAACACACAATCTCAGGGCCGTTGACTGTATCCTATCGAGGCGCTGTGGTACCGTTTTGGCTGCCGATCCAAAAAAAAAACTCCCATAATCCAAAGATGACCTGATCAATGCCTGGTACAGATAAAACTGTGTTTGTGTATCATGTGTCTTCCACATAAACCTCTCATTGAACCACATACCCAAAACTCAGACACACGACCTATATCATTCTTGTATTTCTAGCTCCAAAAGTGCAGTAATAGCTAGCAATAAAAAAAATAACAATACATACATAATCCAAAAATGAAAAAGAAAGAAATATCAGAATGAGCAATGAGTCTGGAATATTTCTATTTGTTTTTAAATTTAACGAGTCAGTTAAGAACAAACTCTTATTTACAAGGACGGCCAGCCAGGGGTTTAACTGCCTTGTTCAGGGGTAGAATGACAGATTTTGACCTCGTCAGCTCAGAGATTCAATCCAGCAACCTTTCGGTTACTGGCTCCATGCTCTAACCACTAGGATACCTGCCTCCCCCCTCTAACCACTAGGATACCTGCTGCCCCCTCTAACCACTAGGATACCTGCTGCCCCCTCTAACCACTAGGATACCTGCTGCCCCCTCTAACCACTAGGATACCTGCTGCCCCCTCTAACCACTAGGATACCTGCCTCCTCCACACTCTAACCACTAGGATACCTGCCTCCCCCTCTAACCACTAGGATACCTGCTGCCCCCTCTAACCACTAGGATACCTGCCTCCTCCACACTCTAACCACTAGGATACCGGCTGGTTACTGGCTCCACACTCTAACCACTAGGATACCTGCTGGTTACTGGCTCCATGCTCTAACCACTAGGATACCTGCTGGTTACTGGCTCCATGCTCTAACCACTAGGATACCTGCCTCCTCCTCTAACCACTAGGATACCTGCCTCCCCCTCTAACCACTAGGATACCTGCCTCCCCCTCTAACCACTAGGATACCTGCCACCCCTCTCTAACCACTAGGATACCTGCCTCCCCCTCTAACCACTAGGATACCTGCCTCCCCCTCTAACCACTAGGATACCTGCTGCCCCAATATACAAGTCAGAAGTTTGGACACACCTACTCATTCAAGGGTTTTTCTTTATTTTTTATACATTGTAGAATAATAGTGAAGACATCAAAACTATGAAATAACACATATGGAACCATGTAGTAACCAAAAAAGTGTTAAACAAATGAAAATATAAATGGGGCTAATCTGAACACAAGTGTAACACATGTAGCCTGTGTGTAGAGAGTCATTTTGTTTGGTTTTCAAAATATCACAGGCCTTTTCAGCATATTGATTCTGCATTTGTACATTTAAAACCAGTGTTTTGACACTGATCTATAACATGAAACAAATCAATGACAAGAAGCAGCAACCGCAGTGCTTCATTTGAGCCGGATCCTGCCGAAACAGGAACCTTTTTGTTTTGGACTGTTTTGTTGTTCCGGGAATAAAAAAATGTTCTCCATGTGTACAACTTCTGTAAGTGCCTCTACTCTACTGCTCTACATAAAGCTGTCTCAACAGCAGAGCTTTCTTTTCAGCACCATGGAGTGAATCCTTACCACCACTACACCTGGCTATCAGTGGAGCCTTGTTTTCGGCACCATGGAGTGACTCCTTACCACCACTACACCTGGCTATCAGTGGAGCCTTGTCTGGAAGGGAAACAGTGCAATGGGCCTTGGTCAAAACAGAGCCCGATGGGCCTTGGTCAAAACAGAGCCCTATGGGCCTTGGTCAAAACAGAGCCCTATGGGCCTTGGTCAAAACAGAGCCCTATGGGCCTTGGTCAAAACAGAGCCCTATGGGCCTTGGTCAAAACAGAGCCCGATGGGCCTTGGTCAAAACAGAGCCCGATGGGCCTTGGTCAAAACAGAGCCCGATGGGCCTTGGTCAAAACAGAGCCCTGTGGGCCTTGGTCAAAACAGAGCCCTATGGGCCTTGGTCAAAACAGAGCCCTATGGGCCTTGGTCAAAACAGAGCCCTATGGGCCTTGGTCAAAACAGAGCCCTATGGGCCTTGGTCAAAACAGAGCCCTATGGGCCTTGGTCAAAACAGAGCCCTATGGGCCTTGGTCAAAACAGAGCCCTATGGGCCTTGGTCAAAACAGAGCCCTATGGGCCTTGGTCAAAACAGAGCCCTATGGGCCTTGGTCAAAACAGAGCCCTATGGGCCTTGGTCAAAACAGAGCCCTATGGGCCTTGGTCAAAACAGAGCCCTATGGGCCTTGGTCAAAACAGAGCCCTATGGGCCTTGGTCAAAACAGTGCATTAAATAGGTACATAGGTGCATTCATTTATATGGGGTTCTGTTGCATATTCAGATCATATGGCAAAGAAAGAATGGCCTATTGAGCTGATGAGCACAGGAAGCAAGCTCCTTATGGTACCCAAACTATGACTGTAAACTATGATAACAAATGAACACATTCTTGAAAGGATTTCTTTAAGGTCAGTCCAGTGATTAATGGAAAGATGGTTTAAAACAGCCTAATTCCTCGAGACCTAGGAGGCAGCATTAGTAATGCATTACACCGTGGAACGCCAGGAATGCTTCAACCAAGATTATGGGGAGGTTTGCAGGACACGGATTAAGGTCTATCCCTGGACTAAAAAGCTTAATCAATGGACAATCTCTATTGAAAATACATTTTAGTCTAGGATAAGTCTCAGCTTCTACCACCAAGACTAGGTATCCCCTTTCCCTTTACAACTGACTTGATATCCCCTTTCCCTTTACAACTGACTCGATATCCCCCTTTCACTTTCACATAGGTTGTAATAGGACTTTTTTTTTTTTGGGGGCTTGGCTTTAGTGACTTTACACATGCACAGCTACTGTTTGGGTGCTGTATATGAATTACTGTGTGACAAAAGTTGTCCATATTTGAAAACAAGATTTTTCTTTCATGGCACAAGAGACAGCTGCCTGATTTGTGCCTGTCTCAGTGGACTCATCCATTGAGGAGGCCTGTCTCAGTGGACTCATCCATTGAGGAGGCCTGTCTCAGTGGACTCATCCATTGAGGAGGCCTGTCTCAGTGGACTCATCCTTTGAGGAGGCCTGTCTCAGTGGACTCATCCATTGAGGAGGCCTGTCTCAGTGGACTCATCCATTGAGGAGGCCTGTCTCAGTGGACTCATCCTTTGAGGAGGCCTGTCTCAGTGGACTCATCCATTGAGGAGGCCTGTCTCAGTGGACTCATCCATTGAGGAGGCCGCTGGGTTGACATGGTCAAAGAATATGGGGATTGTGGCTCAGATGCACAAGGCACGTCTCTCTCCAGAATACCTCTTTCCCTCCAAACTGCTTTCTGTTTCAGTCATGTCTTTGGTCCCGTTCACATCGGTTAACCAAAAATACTTATGATTGATTGACAATTAGTGCTTTCCACAATGCAGGCAATGGCTTCAAGTTGCAGCTGGTGAGGAGCAACTACAGAAATGTGCAGTCAAAACCTCTGATCACATTTATTTAACCAGGCAAGTTAGTGAAGAATAAATTATTATTTACAATGACGGCCTAGGAACAGCGAGTTAACTGCCTTGTTAACGACAGATTTTTACCTTTTCAGCTCAGGGATTTGATCTATCAACCTTTAGGTTAAAGGCCCAACGCTCTATCCACTGGGTTACCTGCCGCCCCTGGTGGTTGTATTGTTCATGCAGTGGACATGTAGGTGCAAGTGGGACAATTTTATCCCAATAATGCAACACACTTTGAAAGCATCTGACCAACGATTGTCACCCGAATTGACAAAAGTGATCCACTCGAACGCGCCCCCAGGCTCAAGCGTTGTATTACTTCCGGTACTGTTATTGTACTTCCGAGACTGCGCGGTGCGAGTCACCTGACGGTTGTGTGGTTGCAGCCAGCGGGTTCAGCATTTGATACACGGGATTGGAAATAATCACAAAACAAACCATAATTTCAGGCCAAGAAACGAAGACATTTTCCGGTAAATCCGTTCTCGGTTTCCCCTCGCTAGCACAATGAGTGCCTGCACCCTAAATCGCTGGCTTCGTCTGGACAAAAACCCATTCAGGAGATGTGCCATCCGCTCGGAGCCGAGGAGGCAGTTCTCACACCCAGTCCAGATGTCAGAAACATCACTAGCAGCATTGGAGAGAAGGTATGATAGATAGATAAATACGCTAAATACAGATAGTTGTTTAGATACTTTGGTCTTACACGGGTTGAGGATAATAACCGGCTAACCTGGTTACCAAATGCTTTCAGATGTATTTTTTCTGAACGCGCATCTGCTTCGCCAGACCACACATATCTTCTCCAATATGACATTTTATCAGTTGATCCTGTATACGTGTAATAGATCTGGTGACAGAGCTGTTTGGAGACTGATTTCCATTGATTACTTGAAGCTACATGGATTCAGTGAATTCACCATATGGCATCAACTATAGATGCTTGTGACTGTCACTAGTGAAAAAAATATAAAAAAGACCTAACAAAACATTGTTTAACTCTGTATAACATTTTGTAAATGAATCCATGCCAAAGGTTTTCTGATCACAGGATAAAGATGGAGTCATCAAGCTGGAGATTCCTTCTACCAGTAGTTTGTAAAGAACACAAGATCACAATATCACACGTAGCCTAATACACACGAATACCAGGTCCAGGTTTGAAAAACGTTCAAGCTGTTGTTGATACAGAGCAGATGTTGTCATTTTAAAACCATGGTCTGGAAAACAGTGGTATTTAAAACACACACACAAACAAACAGTCATAGAAAGTTGAGCTCGTTTTGTGATACTGTTGGTTTCTTCAGAGTGGGATGTCCGTGCCAGTCGTGGGGAGCGCAGCCTCGACAACGGCACTGTGTTTTCCTCAGGGACATCTCCTTCTCATGGCCTGTGGCCAAATGGCACCTGATTCCCAATATAGTGCACTACTTTAGACCAGAGCCCTCCAAAAAGTAGTGAACTACATAGGGAACAGGGTGCCGTTTGGCCTCAGGCTATGCTCTCTATAGGGATTGTTTACTGTGTATAACTTGTTGTATCATAATGTGTGTAGTGAAAATGGGGCCACGTCCAACACAAGCTGTGGCCTGTTCAGAGATACATTATGTTTACAAATAGCAGGAGAAGTAGAACACTAAACGATGTCCTTTCTCTCATAGCATCAGTTTGCCGCGCACGGGCTAAAAACACATAATAATATTCATATTATTTGTCACATGCGCCGAATACAACAGGTGTAGTAGACCTCACAGTGAAATGCCGAATACAACAGGTGTAGTAGACCTCACAGTGAAATGCTGAATACAACAGGTGTAGTAGACCTCACAGTGAAATGCTGAATACAACAGGTGTAGTAGACCTTAAAGTGAAATGCTGAATACAACAGGTGTAGGTAGACCTTACAGTGAAATGCTGAATACAACAGGTGTAGTAGACCTCACAGTGAAATGCTGAATACAACAGGTGTAGTAGACCTTACAGTGAAATGCTGAATACAACAGGTGTAGTAGACCTTACAGTGAAATGCTGAATACAACAGGTGTAGTAGACCTCACAGTGAAATGCTGAATACAACAGGTGTCGTAGACCTTACAGTGAAATGCTGAATACAACAGGTGTAGTAGACCTCACAGTGAAATGCTGAATACAACAGGTGCAGTAGACCTTACAGTGAAATGCTGAATACAACAGGTGCAGTAGACCTCACAGTGAAATGCTGAATACAACAGGTGTAGTAGACCTCACAGTGAAATGCTGAATACAACAGGTGCAGTAGACCTCACAGTGAAATGCTGAATACAACAGGTGTAGTAGACCTCACAGTGAAATGCTGAATACAACAGGTGTAGAACTCACAGTGAAATTATGAATACAACAGGTGTAGTAGACCTCACAGTGAAATGCCGAATACAACAGGTGTAGTAGACCTTACAGTGAAATTATGAATACAACAGGTGTAGTAGACCTCACAGTGAAATGCTGAATACAACAGGTGTAGTAGACCTTACAGTGAAATGCTGAATACAACAGGTGTAGAACTCACAGTGAAATGCTGAATACAACAGGTGCAGTAGACCTTACAGTGAAATGCTGAATACAACAGGTGTAGTAGACCGTACAGTGAAATGCTGAATACAACAGGTGTAGTAGACCTTACAGTGAAATGCTGAATACAACAGGTGTAGTAGACCTTACAGTGAAATGCTGAATACAACAATTCTTTAAGAAGTCAATATATATATTGAGTAAATAACAATAGCGGGGCTATATACAGGGTATTACGGTACAGAGTCAATGTGGAGGCTATATACAGGGTATTACGGTACAGAGTCAATGTGGAGGCTATATACAGGGTATTACGGTACAGAGTCAATGTGGAGGCTATATACAGGGTATTACGGTACAGAGTCAATGTGGAGGCTATATACAGGGTATTACGGTACAGAGTCAATGTGGAGGCTATATACAGGGTATTACGGTGTAGTAGACCTCACAGTGTGCTGAGAGTCAATGTGGAGGCTATATACAGGGTATTACGGTACAGAGTCAATGTGGAGGCTATATACAGGGTGTTACGGTACAGAGTCAATGTGGAGGCTATATACAGGGTATTACGGTACAGAGTCAATGTGGAGGCTATATACAGGGTATTGCGGTACAGAGTCAATGTGGAGGCTATATAGGGTGTTACGGTACAGAGTCAATGTGGAGGCTATATACAGGGTATTACGGTACAGAGTCAATGTGGAGGCTATATACAGGGTGTTACAGTACAGAGTCAATGTGGAGGCTATATACAGGGTGTTATGGTACAGAGTCAATGTGGAGGCTATATACAGGGTATTACGGTACAGAGTCAATGTGGAGGCTATATACAGGGTGTTACGGTACAGAGTCAATGTGGAGGCTATATACAGGGAGTTACGGTACAGAGTCAATGTGGAGGCTATATACAGGGGTACCGGTACAGAGTCAATGTGGAGGCTATATACAGGGGTACCGGTACAGAGTCAATGTGGAGGCTATATACAGGGGGTACCGGTACAGAGTCAATGTGGAGGCTATATACAGGGGGTACCGGTACAGAGTCAATGTGGAGACTATATACATGGGGTACCGGTACAGAGTCAATGTGGAGGCTATATACAGGGGGTACCGGTACAGAGTCAATGTGGAGCCTATATACAGGGTGTTACGGTACAGAGTCAATGTGGAGGCTATATACAGGGGGTACCGGTACAGAGTCAATGTGGAGGCTATATACAGGGTATTACGGTACAGAGTCAATGTGGAGGCTATATACAGGGGTACCGGTACAGAGTCAATGTGGAGGCTATATACAGGGGGTACCGGTACAGAGTCAATGTGGAGGCTATATACAGGGGGGTACCGGTACAGAGTCAATGTGGAGGCTATATACAGGGGGGTACCGGTACAGAGTCAATGTGGAGGCTATATACAGGGGGTACCGGTACAGAGTTAATGTGCGGGGGCACCGGTTAGTCAGGGTAATTGAGGAAATATGTACATGGAGGTAGAGTTAAAGTTACTATGCATAGATAATAACAGAGAGTAGCAGCAGTGTAAAAGAGAGGTCTGGGTAGCCCTTTGATTAGCTGTTCAGGAGTCATGGCTTGGTGGTAGAAGCTGAGACTTATCCTAGACTAAAATGCATTTTCAATAGAGATTGTCCATTGATTAAGCTTTTTAGTCCAGGGATAGACCTTAATCCGTGTCCTGCAAACCTCCCCATAATCTTGGTTGAAGCATTCCTGGCATTCCACGGTGTAATGCACGGTAATGCACGCTGCCTCCTAGGTCTCGAGGAATTAGGCTGTTTTAAACCATCTTTCCATTAATCACTGGACTGACCTTAAAGAAATCCTTTCAAGAATGTGTTCATTTGTTATCATAGTTTACAGTCATAGTTTGGGTACCATAAGGAGCTTGCTTCCTGTGCTCATCAGCTCAATAGGCCATTCTTTCTTTGCCATATGATCTGAATATGCAACAGAACCCCATATAAATGAATGCACAGTGACGAGCTGAATCCCAACTGGCATCCTCTTACCTATTTAATGCACTCTTTTGACCAAGGCCCATAGGGCTCTGTTTTGACCAAGGCCCATAGGGCTCTGTTTTGACCAAGGCCCATAGGGCTCTGTTTTGACCAAGGCCCATAGGGCTCTGTTTTGACCAAGGCCCACAGGGCTCTGTTTTGACCAAGGCCCATAGGGCTCTGTTTTGACCAAGGCCCACAGGGCTCTGTTTTGACCAAGGCCCATAGGGCTCTGTTTTGACCAAGGCCCATAGGGCTCTGTTTTGACCAAGGCCCATAGGGCTCTGTTTTGACCAAGGCCCATAGGGCTCTGTTTTGACCAAGGCCCATAGGGCTCTGTTTTGACCAAGGCCCACAGGGCTCTGTTTTGACCAAGGCCCATAGGGCTCTGTTTTGAAAATTGTTGATCGACCAATTGGACAACATATTAAAAAGTGTATTTATCCATATATTGACACATCCTATGTGTTTAAAAAAAAAACAGCTATATGCCACGAGCTTGTCTGATGCTTTAAGCACAGTGTTTGATTAAGTCATTAAGACACAAATGACTAGAGGGAGCACAGCTGCCATTTCAACTTAAAAAAGTTGCCTATTACCTCCAATTCCCTCTCTAGAATAAAAAAAAAATCAATTGAGTTCACATCACCTCGTTCTCTCTACAGCTCCACCAGTCAGTCTGTTTCCATCACCTCGTTCTCTCTACAGCTCCACCAGTCTGTCTGTTTCCATCACCTCGTTCTCTCCACAGCTCCACCAGTCTGTCTGTCTTCATCACCTCGTTCTCTCTACAGATCCTCCAGTCTTTGTCTTCATCACCTCGTTCTCTCCAGATCCTCCAGTCTTTCTGTCTTCATCACCTCGTTCTCTCTACAGCTCCACCAGTCTGTCTGTCTTCATCACCTCGTTCTCTCTACAGATCCTCCAGTCTTTCTGTCTTCATCACCTTGTTCTCTCCACAGCTCCACCAGTCTGTCTGTCTTCATCACCTTGTTCTCTCCACAGCTCCACCAGTCTGTCTGTCTTCATCACCTCGTTCTCTCTACAGATCCTCCAGTCTTTCTGTCTTCATCACCTCGTTCTCTCTACAGCTCCACCAGTCAGTCTGTCTCCATCACCTTGTTCTCTCTACAGCTCCACCAGTCTGTCTCAATCACCTCGGTTCAAACGGTGCATGTTGTTTCTTTCCTCTAAGCCATCATTGTTTTGGTCTCAAATGCTGAGTACTCATTGGCTATTGGCAGCAGTCCCTGCCCAATCGTGTTGTAGCCCTGTTCATACTACAAGATGCACGACCACCATTTCTGACGTGTCAGAAATTTCAACAGATCCATAGATACAGCTCCGGGGTGGCGGGGTAGCCTAGTGGTTAGAGCGTTGGACTAGTAACCGGAAGGTTGCAAGTTCAAACCCCCGAGCTGACAAGGTACAAATCTGTCATTCTGCCCCTGAACAGGCACTGTTCCTAGGCCATCATTGAAAATAAGAATTTGTTCTTAACTGACTTGCCTAGTTAAATAAAGGTTAAAAAATAAAAGATGACTGTTGATGTTAAAATAAAAGATGATGTTCTGGTGGCATATCCTTCCCGTAGCGTTCCATACACTGGTCAAATCTATGCCAAGGTGCACTGAAGCTGTTCTGGTTGCACAACGCCTTATTAAGACACTTTATGTTGGTGTTTCCTTTACTTAGGCAGTTCCCTGTAGACGAGAATGTGTGACAAATGTCCTGTGATTTAACATGGAGACATTGACGTTTTAACCACTGAACCTGAGGGGACTCTTAGATGGGGTCTCCTAGATGCTAGATGGGGACTCCTAGATGCTAGATGGGGACTCCTAGATGGGGACTCCTAGATGCTAGATGGGGACTCCTAGATGCTAGATGGGGACTCCTCGATGGGGACTCCTAGATGCTAGATGGGGACCCCTAGATGGGGACTGCTAGATGGGGGGACTCCTAGATGGGGACTCCTAGATGCTAGATGGGGACTCCTAGATGGGGACCCGTAGATGGGGACCCCTAGATGGGGACTCCTAGATGGGAATTCCTCGGGGGACTCCTAGATGGGGACTCCCTAGATAGATGGGGACTCCTAGATAGATGGGGACTCCTAGATAGATGGGGACTCCTAGATAGATGGGGACTCCTAGATGCTAGATGGGGACTCTTAGATGGGGACTCCTAGATGCTAGATGGGGACTCCTAGATGCTAGATGGGGACTCCTCGATGGGGACTCCTAGATGCTAGATGGGGACCCCTAGATGGGGACTGCTAGATGGGGACTCCTAGATGGGGACTCCTAGATGCTAGATGGGGACTCCTAGATGGGGACCCGTAGATGGGGACCCCTAGATGGGGACTCCTAGATGGGAATTCCTCGATGGGGACTCCTAGATAGATGGGGACTCCTAGATAGATGGGGACTCCTAGATAGATGGGGACTCCTAGATAGATGGGGACTCCTAGATGCTAGATGGGGACTCCTAGATGCTAGATGGAGACTCCTAGATGGGGACTCCTAGATAGATGGGGACTCCTAGATGCTAGATGGGGACTCCTAGATAGATGGGGACTCCTAGATAGATGGGGACTCCTAGATAGGTGGGGACTCCTAGATAGATGGGGACTCCTAGATAGATGGGGACTCCTAGATAGATGGGGACTCCTAGATGCTAGATGGGGACTCCTAGATGCTAGATGGGGACTCCTAGATAGATGGGGACTCCTAGATGATGGGGACTCCTAGATAGATGGGGACTCCTAGATAGATGGGGACTCCTAGATGCTAGATGGGGACTCCTAGATGCTAGATGGAGACTCGTAGATGGGGACTCCTAGATAGATGGGGACTCCTAGATGGGGACTCCTAGATGCTAGATGGGGACTCCTAGATAGATGGGGACTCCTAGATAGATGGGGACTCCTAGATAGATGGGGACTCCTAGATAGATGGGGACTCCTAGATAGATGGGGACTCCTAGATAGATGGGGACTCCTAGATAGATGGGGACTCCTAGATGATGGGGACTCCTAGATAGATGGGGACTCCTAGATAGATGGGGACTCCTAGATGGGGACTCCTAGATGCTAGATGGAGACTCCTAGATAGATGGGGACTCCTAGATGCTAGATGGGGACTCCTAGATGCTAGATGGGGACTCCTAGATGCTAGATGGGGACTCCTAGATGCTAGATGGGGACTCCTAGATGATGGGGACTCCTAGATAGATGGGGACTCCTAGATGCTAGATGGGGACTCCTAGATGCTAGATGGGGACTCCTAGATGCTAGATGGGGACTCCTAGATGCTAGATGGGGACTCCTAGATGGGGACCCCTAGATGCTAGATGGGGACTCCTAGATAGATGGGGACTCCTAGATGGGGACCCCTAGATGCTAGATGGGAACTCCTAGATGGGGACTCCTAGATGCTAGATGGGAACTCCTAGATGGGAACTCCTAGATGGGAACTCCTAGATGGGAACTCCTAGATGGGAACTCCTAGATGGGAACTCCTAGATGGGAACTCCTAGATGGGAATTCCTAGATGGGAACTCCTAGATGGGAACTCCTAGATGGGAACTCCTAGATGGGAACTCCTAGATGGGGACTCCTAGATGGGGACTCCTAGATGGGGACTCCTAGATGGGGACTCCTAGATGGGGACTCCTAGATGGGGACTAGAGAGTTGGGTATCTGTCCTGGGTATCATTTGTTAGCCTTTTAACATCAGTGTTTAACTTCGGCTAACACTGTTATTGTCTGTTTAGGAAAGAGCACTTTGTGACACAAGCCCAACTCTCACAGCTGGCTGGGCAGGCTACCAGGAAAGTTTTGTCAGTGTTTTCCACCAGCAGCAGTAGCAGCTCCTTTTAAATGAGGTTGTCTTTTAGGGCCTTGTATTACAAAACTCTCTCTCCTCCCCACCACTATTACAATGCTGCTTTGATGTCCTGATACAGTTGTAATACCTAACAACATAGTACAGTCATGTGATCTGTTATTAGCTGTAGAGTACCAGTCATGTGATCTGTTATTAGCTGTAGAGTACCAGTCATGTGATCTGCTATTAGCTGTAGAGTACCAGTCATGTGATCTGCTATTAGCTGTAGAGTACCAGTCATGTGATCTGCTATTAGCTGTAGAGTACCAGTCATGTGATCTGCTATTAGCTGTAGAGTACCAGTCATGTGATCTGTTATTAGCTGTAGAGTACCAGTCATGTGATCTGCTATTAGCTGTAGAGTACCAGTCATGTGATCTGCTATTAGCTGTAGAGTACCAGTCATGTGATCTGCTATTAGCTGTAGAGTACCAGTCATGTGATCTGTTATTAGCTGTAGAGTACCAGTCATGTGATCTGCTATTAGCTGTAGAGTACCAGTCATGTGATCTGTTATTAGCTGTAGAGTACCAGTCATGTGATCTGTTATTAGCTGTAGAGTACCAGTCATGTGATCTGTTATTAGCTGTAGAGTACCAGTCATGTGATCTGTTATTAGCTGTAGAGTACCAGTCATGTGATCTGCTATTAGCTGTAGAGTACCAGTCATGTGATCTGCTATTAGCTGTAGAGTACCAGTCATGTGATCTGCTATTAGCTGTAGAGTACCAGTCATGTGATCTGCTATTAGCTGTAGAGTACCAGTCATGTGATCTGCTATTAGCTGTAGAGTACCAGTCATGTGATCTGCTATTAGCTGTAGAGTACCAGTCATGTGATCTGCTATTAGCTGTAGAGTACCAGTCATGTGATCTGCTATTAGCTGTAGAGTACCAGTCATGTCTGTAGTGTAGTGTATGTTGGGTGGTATGTTGGGTGGTATTCTCTGGTTAGAAGTAGTGCACTATGTTGGGTGGTATTTAGGACACATCCAACTACTTAAGTTGTTTCTATGGTCTTCATGTTTCCTGCTTCTAGGACCAAATTCTGCCCAATGGGACGCCGGTGGAGACATCTAGTCCCTCCTCCTCGTCCTCCCTCCTGAACCGGCTGCAGCTGGATGATGACCTGGATGGAGAAACACGTGACCTCTTCGTCACCGTCGACGACCCGAAGAAACACGTCTCCACCATGGAGACCTACATCACCTACAGAGTGGTCACTAAGGTGGGTAGGGTCCTCTCGCATGCTTGCTGTCTCTCAGCTCCATGGAGAGTCAATGTGTCTGTGGAGAAGCTGTCTGTTACCCTCTGGAGGACACGTGATGCTGAAGGACCTCAGATCTGGAATGTGGATGGAGGACACGTGATGCTGAAGGACCTCTAATCTGGAAAATACAACCTGTAATGTGGATGGGAAAACACAGCATCTGCCCCAACCCTTTCAACCATAAAGCTTTGTTGCTGTTAGAATTCTGTTTTTATTCTGTCATCAAATAGACCAACTTAGAGGCTGGAGCAACACAATGTTGTCATCTCTCCCTTCTCGCTCATCCCCCTCTTTACCTCTCCTCACCCCTCTTCACCTCTCCTCACCCCTCTTCACCTCTCTTCACCTCTCCTCACCCCTCTTCACCTCTCCTCACCTCTCCTCACCCCTCTTTACCTCTCCTCACCCCTCTTCACCTCTCCTCACCCCTCTTCACCTCTCCTCACCCCTCTTCACCTCTCCTCACCCCTCTTCACCTCTCCTCACCCCTCTTTACCTCTCCTCACCCCTCTTCACCTCTCTTCACCTCTCCTCACCCCTCCTCACCTCTCCTCACCTCTCCTCACCCCTCTTCACCTCTCCTCACCCCTCTTTAGCTCTCCTCACCCCTCTTTAGCTCTCCTCACCCCTCTTCACCCCTCCTCACCCCTCTTTAGCTCTCCTCACCCCTCTTCACCCCTCCTCACCCCTCTTTAGCTCTCCTCACCCCTCTTCACCTCTCCTCACCCCTCTTCACCCCTCTTTAGCTCTCCTCACCCCTCTTCACCCCTCTTTAGCTCTCCTCACCCCTCTTCACCTCTCCTCGCCCCTCTTCACCTCTCCTCACCCCTCTTCATCCTCTCCTCACCCCTCTTCACCTCTCCTCACCCCTCTTCACCTCTCCTCACCCCTCTTCACCTCTCCTCACCCCTCTTCTCCTCTCACCCCTCTTCTCCTCTCCTCACCCCTCTTCTCCTCTCCTCACCCCTCTTCACCTCTCTTCACCCCTCTTCACCTCTCTTCACCCCTCTTCACCTCTCCTCACCCCTCCACCTCTCCTCACCCCTCTTCACCTCTCCTCAAATCAAAATCAAATGTATTTATATGGCCCTTCGTACATCAGCTGATATCTCAAAGTGCTGTACAGAGACCCAGCCTAAAACCCCAAATAGCAAGCAATGCAGGTGTAGAAGCACGGTGGCTAGGAAAAACTCCCTAGAAAGGCCAAAACCTAGGAAGAAACCTAGAGAGGAACCAGGCTATGTGGGGTGGCCAGTCCTCTTCTGGCTGTGCCGGGTGGAGATTATAACAACATGGCCAAGATGTTCAAATGTTCATAAATGACCAGCATGGTCGTATAATAATAAGGCAGAACAGTTGAAACTGGAGCAGCAGCACGGTCAGGTGGACTGGGGACAGCAAGGAGTCATCATGTCAGGTAGTCCTGGGGCATGATCCTAGGGCTCAGGTCCTACGAGAGAGAGAGAGAGAGAGAGAGAGAGAGAGAGAGAGAAAGAGAGAATTAGAGAACACACACTTAGATTCACACAGGACACCGAATAGGACAGGAGAGGTACTCCATATATAACAAACTGACCCTAGCCCCCGACACATTAACTACTGCAGCATAAATACTGGAGGCTGAGACAGGAGGGGTTAGGAGACACTGTGGCCCCATCCGAGGACAACCCCAGACAGGGCCAAACAGGATATAACCCCACCCACTTTGCCAAAGCACAGCCCCCACACCACTAGAGGGATATCTTCAACCACCAACTTACCATCCTGAGACAAGGCTGAGTATAGCCCACAAAGATCTCCGCCATGGCACAACCCAAGGGGGGGCGCCAACCCAGACAGGATGACCACATCAGTGAATCAACCCACTCAGGTGACGCACCCCTTCCAGGGACGGCATGAGAGAGCCCCAGTAAGCCAGTGACTCAGCCCCTGTAATAGGGTTTAGAGGCAGAGAATCCCAGTGGAAAGAGGGGAACCGGCCAGGCAGAGACAGCAAGGGCGGTTCGTTGCTCCAGAGCCTTTCCGTTCACCTTCCCACTCCTGGGCCAGACTACACTCAATCATATGACCCACTGAAGAGATGAGTCTTCAGTAAAGACTTAAAGGTTGAGACCGAGTTTGCATCTCTGACATGGGTAGGCAGACCGTTCCATAAAAATGGAGCTCTATAGGAGAAAGCCCTGCCTCCAGCTGTTTGCTTAGAAATTCTAGGGACAATTAGGAGGAGATTCTAGGGACAACTCTCCTAACCCCTTTTCACCTCTCCCCATAGGACTCTGGTCTAAAGTAGTGCACTATATAGGGAATAGGAAGACCCATAGGACTCTGGTCAAAAGTAGTGCACTATGTAGGGAATGGGGTGCCATTTGGGACGAATACAGTAATCACAGTCCAGAGGACAGATATGGGACTGGAGTAGATGGACTGTATCATAACAACCGTCCAGTGTTTGTGATAAGGGTCGTATGCATGGCAGCGTTGGATAACCGCCCTAGTGAAAGAAGCACTCATTATAAACCCTGCCAATGATTGAGGGTTTTAGTTTAGTAGTGTTTATGTTGTCTGAGACTCATTATAAACCCTGCCAATGATTGAGGGTTTTAGTTTAGTTGTGTTTACGGTGCCTGAGAATAAGAACTTGGTCCTTGGCTGATTAGAGGTACCCTGGTTAACCTAGTTACCCCAAACTGAACACTGTACTGTGAAGTGAAACCATGGTGAACACATTGACCAGTGTGGTTTAACCAGGCCAGAAGGGTCATTCCTAACCAACACAATAGTCGGGCCTAATTGGGATTCTAGCCCAGATATTGTGTCAGTGTTGTCACGATACCAGAATTTTGACTTGGATGCTGATGGAGACCTCACTTGGAGGTCCTTGACTTGGAGACCTCACCATACCATATTATCACCATACTGAGACCTCACCATACCATATTATCACCATACCATATTATCACCATACTGAGGGACCTCACCATACCATATTATCACCATACTGAGACCTCACCATACCATATTATCACCATACTGAGGGACCTCACCATACCATATTATCATTATCATACTGACCATACTGAGGACCTCACCATACCTCACCATACCATATTATCACCATACTGAGGACCTCACCATACCATATTATCACCATACTGAGACCTCACACCATACCATATTATCACCATACTGAGACCTCACCATACCATATTATCACCATACCATATTATCACCATACTGAGGACCTCACCATACCATATTATCACCATACCATATTATCACCATACCATATTATCACCATACGGAGGGACCTCACACATCACCATACCATATTATCACCATACTGAGACCTCACCATACCATATTATCACCATACCATACTGAGGGACCTCACCATACTGTATTATCACCATACCATATTATCACCACACTGAGAGACCTCACCATACCATATTATCACCATACCATATTATCACCATACCATATTATCACCATACTGAGGGACCTCACCATACTGTATTATCACCATACCATATTATCACCATACCATATTATCACCATACCATATTACCACCATACCATATTATCACCATACCATATTATCACCATACCATATTACCACCATACCATTAGTATAGCACCACCATGTCATTATCATTAGTAGACTCTGTATAGAACCACCATGTCATTATCATTAGTAGACTCTGTATAGAACCACCATGTCATTATCATTAGTAGACTTAGTATAGAACCACCATGTCATTATCATTAGTAGACTTAGTATAGAACCACCATGTCATTATCATTAGTAGACTTAGTATAGGAGTCTTGTAGAACCGCCATGTCATTATTATTGGTAGACTTAGTATAGAACCCTTGTAGAACCAACATGTCATTATTATTGGTAGACTTAGTATAGAACCACCATGTCATTATCATTAGTAGACTTACTATAGAACCACCATGTCATTATCATTAGTAGACTTACTATAGAACCACCATGTCATTATCATTGGTAGACTTAGTATAGAACAACCATGTCATTATTATTGGTAGACTAAGTATAGAACCACCATGTCATTATCATTAGTAGACTTAGTATAGAACAACCATGTCATTATCATTAGTAGACTTAGTATAGGAGCCTTGTAGAACCACCATGTCATTATCATTAGTAGACTTAGTATCGCAGCCTTGTAGAACCACCATGGAGATGTAGGCCTTAGAGCACCTCCTGTTTAGTCTTAATACTGTAACTTAGAGACCTACATTTAACTACTTATTGAAATGTACTTTATCAATCAATCATTTATTTGTTCAAGTCATCAAACAGCATACAAGTCATTCATGGTGTGAAATGCAATCAGGCATTTTAGTTTTAAAATACCAAAGGGACCACTGAATAATTAGTGTAAACAATAAACAGGCCTAAACCGTTCCATTTAGTGACGGTCTTGGCTGTAATAAATGCTTTATATAAACAGACTCTCTGGTACGCTTGTCATCTATTTAGTGTTGTTTACATTGCTCCAAATGGTCAGAAAAACGATATTGTAATCTAACAGCAAACATAATATGGACGCGGCGCTTGCTTCTTACCTTCTTTTTCCTCATCTCCAGTATTTTCCACAACACATTTATTCCACATGCCAGACTTCCCCTTTACCTCCTGAGCAACCAGTAAACATTCCCCCGTTTCGAGTTTATTTATCAGCTCCTCTGCATCCATCTTGCTGTCACACGTGTTATGGTGTTCAGAGTTTGTTAGAACCAATTTATTGATGTGATTATGATATACTGTAAAGGTCAGGCCCTATTGATGCATACACGTGTCACGCAAAGAGAGCAAGTGTTGAGGGAATGGGGAATGTTTTTCCTAAACAAATGAGGGATATCGGAAACAGATCTTTTCATACAGAAGTGGCTGTAATTATGTATCAGCTTCAGCAACAAGGACAGCACTATAAACACTGTTGATGTTCTGTGGTTGTAGCTGCAGCAGGGAGGAGAGAGAGACAATGGGTTCTAGTCACAGGGAGGAGTGACAGACAATGGGTTCTAGTCACATAGTCACAGGGAGGACAGAGAGACAATGGGTTCTAGTCACAGGGAGGAGAGCGAGACAATGTGTTCTAGTCACGGAGGAGAGAGAGAAAATGGGTTCTAGTCACACAGTCACAGGGAGGAGAGAGAGACAATGGGTTCTAGTCACAGGGAGGAGAGAGAGACAATGGGTTCTAGTCACAGGGAGGAGAGAGAGACAATGGGTTCTAGTCACAGAGAGAGAGACAATGGGTTCTAGTCAGAGAGAGAGACAATGGGTTCTAGTCACAGAGAGAGAGACAATGGGTTCTAGTCACAGGGAGGAGAGAGAGACAATGGGTTCTAGCCACAGGGAGGAGAGCGAGAGAATGGGTTCTAATCACAGGGAGGAGAGAGAGAGACAATGGGTTCTAGTCACAGGGAGGAGAGAGAGAGACAATGGGTTCTATGGGCACTAGTCACAGGGAGGAGAGAGAGACAATGGGTTCTAGTCACAGAGAGAGAGACAATGGGTTCTAGTCAGAGAGACAATGGGTTCTAGTCACAGGGAGAGAGAGACAATGGGTTCTAGTCACAAGGAGGAGAGAGAGACAATGGGTTCTAGCCACAGGGAAGAGAGAGAGACAATGGGTTCTAATCACAGGGAGGAGAGAGAGACAATGGGTTCTAGTCACAGGGAGGAGAGAGAGACAATGGGTTCTAGTCACAGGGAGGAGAGAGAGACAATGGGTTCTAGTCACACAGTCAGTCAGGGAGGAGAGGGTTCTAGACAATGGGTTCTAGTCACAGGGAGGAGAGAGAGACAATGGGTTCTAGTCACACAGTCACAGGGAGGAGAGAGAAAATGGGTTCTAGTCACAGGGAGGAGAGAGAGAAATGGGTTCTAGTCACACAGTCACAGGGAGAAGGGTTCTAGTCAGACAATGGTTCTAGTCACAGGGAGGAGAGAGAGACAATGGGTTCTAGTCACAGGGTCTCAGGAGAGAGAGAATGGGTTCTAGTCACAGTCACAGGGAGGAGAGAGAGAAATGGGTTCTAGTCACAGGGAGGAGAGAGAGAAATGGGTTCTAGTCACAGGGAGGAGAGAGACAATGGGTTCTAGTCACAGGGAGGAGAGAGAGACAATGGGTTCTAGTCACAGGGAGGAGAGAGAGACAATGGGTTCTAGTCACAGGGAGGAGAGAGAGACAATGGGTTCTAGTCACAGGGGAGGAGAGAGAGACAATGGGTTCTAGTCACAGGGAGGAGAGAGAGACAATGGGTTCTAGTCACAGGGAGGAGAGAGAGACAATGGGTTCTAGTCACAGGGAGGAGAGAGAGACAATGGGTTCTAGTCACAGGGAGGAGAGAGAGACAATGGGTTCTAGTCACAGGGAGGAGAGAGAGACAATGGGTTCTAGTCACAGGGAGGAGAGAGAGACAATGGGTTCTAGTCATAGGGAGGAGAGAGAGACAATGGGTTCTAGTCACAGGGAGGAGAGAGAGATTATGGGTTCTAGTCACAGGGAGGAGAGAGAGACAATGGGTTCTAGTCACAGGGAGGAGAGAGAGACAATGGGTTCTAGTCACAGGGAGGAGAGAGAGACAATGGGTTCTAGTCACAGGGAGGAGAGAGAGAGAGAGAGACAATGGGTTCTAGTCACAGGGAGGAGAGAGAGAATGGGTTCTAGTCACAGGGAGGAGAGAGACAATGGGTTCTAGTCACAGGGAGGAGAGAGAGACAATGGGTTCTAGTCACAGTCACAGGGAGGAGAGAGACAATGGGTTCTAGTCACAGTCACAGGGAGGAGATAGAGACAATGGGTTCTAGTCACAGGGAGGAGAGGGTTCTAGTCACAGGGAGGAGAGAGACAATGGTTCTAGACAATGGGTTCTAGTCACACCTTCACAGGGAGGAGAGAGAGAAAATGGGTTCTAGTCACAGGGAGGAGAGAGAGACAATGGGTTCTAGTCACAGGGAGGAGAGAGAGACAATGGGTTCTAGTCACAGGGAGGAGAGAGAGACAATGCGTTCTAGTCACAGGGAGGAGAGAGAGACAATGGGTTCTAGTCACACAGTCACAGGGAGGAGAGAGAGAATATGGGTTCTAGTCACAGGGAGGAGAGAGAGACAATGGGTTCTAGTCACAGGGAGGAGAGAGAGACAATGGGTTCTAGTCACAGGGAGGAGAGAGACAATGGGTTCTAGTCACACCTTCACAGGGAGGAGAGACAATGGGTTCTAGTCACACAGTCACATGGAGGAGAGAGAGACAATGGGTTCTAGTCACACAGTCACAGGGAGGAGAGAGAGACAATGGGTTCTAGTCACAGAGAGGAGAGAGTGACAATAGGTTCTAGTCACAGGGAGGAGAGAGAGACAATGGGTTCTAGTCACAGGGAGGAGAGAGAGAGACATTTTTTTTAGTCGGGGACAGTCCTACGGTATTCTTGGATTTCAGTGCGGCCTCTCTGGTCCAGTTCGGATTTGGTTTAGGACATATTTAACCGATCAATAGTTTTTTTTTGTCACCCTTGGTGAACATAACTCAATACATATCAAATGTGGCTTTCCACAAGGTTTGATTTTGGGTCCGTTACTGTTCAGTTTGTTATATATGTTACCCCTTGGCATCGTTATCAGAAAGCACAGATTTTCACTGCTAGGCAGATGATACACAACTTTACATCTCTGTGTCACCAGAGGATTTTAGCTCCACGGATAAATTATTAGACTGTATTAGTGATTTTAAATAGTTGGGTGGCTCAACTTCCAACAGCTAAATCAAGACAATACCGAGGTACTTATTGTTGGAGCCAAAGCACAGAGAGAGAATCTCGAGACACATTTTTATTCACGGGCAATAAAGATAAAACACCAGGTAAAAAACCTAGTTGTTATTTTAGATTCTGAACTCAATTTTGAATCACACATTAGGAATGTGACCAAAATAGTTTTTTACCACCTGAGGAACATTGCCAAGGTGCAGCTGTTTCTCTCTCAGGCTGATACAGAGAGACTGATCCATGCTTTTATTACAAGCAGGCTTGTTGGCTTTGGGGATGACCAATGAGATGTAGCGCGTGCTACGGGTGGGTGTTGTTATCGTGACCAGTGAGCTGAGAAGGCGGGGCTTTACCTAGCAGAGACGTATAGATGACTTGGAGCCAGTGGGTCTGGCGAAGAATATGTAGCAGGGCCAGCCGACGAGAGCATTCAGGTCGTCGTGGTGGGTGGTATGAGGTGATTTGGTAACAAAACGGATGGCACTGTGATAGACTGAATCCAGTTTATAGTTGCGGTGAGTCCCTGTCCTAGATTCATCCCCCAGATAGGCCAGTCGTGTGAGAAACTCGTGGGTGGTATGAGGTGATTTGGTAACAAAACGGATGGCACTGTGATAGACTGAATCCAGTTTATAGTTGCGGTGAGTCCCTGTCCTAGATTCATCCCCCAGATAGGCCAGTCGTGTGAGAAACTCGTCAAGCGGTCAGGCTAGTGAAAACTTTAATCTCTCAATTTAAAAAACAAAACGTGTCAATACTCCTTGATAATCAGCGCACTTCTGTATGTTGTAAAAGTGTTACATGGTCACTGCCCATATCATTGCATAGTGCAGAAAATACACAAGAGTTCAGGGACTTGCTTTAACCATTTTCACTGTAGTGTCCAAAATGTCTTTCAATCTGTCAGGCATTCCCTTGGCAGCAAGAGCCTCTCGGTGGTTGCTGCAGTGTAGTGGACCCAAGTGGCATCAGGAGCAACTGCTTGCACGCGTGTTACCACTCCCCTATGTCTCCCTGTCGTGGCTTTTGCTCCATCAGTACAGACCCCAGCAGCAGCTACGTTTACGGCCCGTTAGTGGAATTCCCACGAGAGAGTAACGGTTCATGTGATTGGATGTTAATTATTTCACTAGGCCGCCTGTATTTGACATTGTGTTGTAATTTATTTCGCTGAACACTAGATGGTTTAATTGTATTTTTGGCTGTGAAACGAGGCTGAGAGAAAAAAGCCTAACCCAAAAATGGAAAATATAAATGGACTGTTTGAAAATGTGAAGGGAAGTTTAAAAAAGAAAAGTTAAATATATATAGTCTTTTTTTTGAAAATGTGAATCACATTTTAATTTGGCGTACCCCCGATGGCATTGTGTGTCGCCCAGTTTGGGAATACCTGCTCCAGACTGGTGGAGTTTGACCTACCACAGTACTCTGAGGCTAGGTAACACAGTGTAACCCTCCATGTCTCTCTCTCTCTCCAGACAACGCGGGTGGAGTTTGACCTACCAGAGTACACCGTGAGGAGACGCTACCAGGACTTTGATTGGCTCAGGACCAAGTTGGAGGATAGTCAGCCTACACATCTCATACCAGTAGGTAACCCTTAACCCTTAACCCCTGACCCTAGACGACACGCTTTAAGTACAAAAGGGAAAATAAATAAACACATATGGGTTGTATTTACAATGGTGTTTGTTCTTCACTGGTTGCCCTTTTCTTGTGGCAACAGGTCACAAATCTTGCTGCTGTGATGTCACACTGTGGAATTTCACCCAGTAGATATGGGAGTTTATCAAAATTGGATTTGTTTTCAAATTCTTTGTGGATCTGTGTAATCTGAGGGAAATACAGAGGGGCAAAAAAGTATTTAGTCAGCCACCAATTGTGCAAGTTCTCCCACTTAAAAAGATGAGAGAGGCCTGTAATTTTCATCATAGGTACACTTCAACTATGGCAGACAAAATGAGAAAAAAATCCAGAAAATCAAATTGTAGGATTTTTAATGAATTTATTTGCAAATTATGGTGGTCACCTACAAACAAGCAAGATTTCTGGCTCTCACAGACCTTTAACTTCTTCTTTAAGAGGCTCCTCTGTCCTCCACTCGTTACCTGTATTAATGGCACCTATTTGAACTTGTTATCAGTATAAAAGACACCTGTCCACAACCTCAAACAGTCACACTCCAAACTCCACTATGGCCAAGACCAAAGAGCTGTCAAAGGACACCAGAAACAAAATTGTAGACCTGCACCAGGCTGGGAAGACTGAATCTGCAATAGGTAAGCAGGTTGGTTTGAATAAATCAACTGTGGGAGCAATTATTAGGAAATGGAAGACATACAAGACCACTGATAATCTCCCTCGATCTGGGGCTCCACGCAAGATCTCACCCCGTGGGGTCAAAATGATCGCAAGAACGGTGAGCAAAAATCCCAGAACCACACGGGGGGACCTAGTGAATGACCTGCAGAGTGCTGGGACCAAAGTAACAAAGCCTACCATCAGTAACACACTACGCCGCCAGGGACTCAAATCCTGCAGTGCCAGACATGTCCCCCTGCTTAAGCCAGTACATGTCCAGGCCCGTCTGAAGTTTGCTAGAGAGCATTTGGATGATCCAGAAGAAGATTGGGAGAATGTCATATGGTCAGATGAAACCAAAATATTACTTTTTGGTTAAAACTCAACTCGTCGTGTTTGGAGGACAAAGAATGCTGAGTTGCATCCAAAGAACACCATACCTATACCATACCTATATGAAGCATGGGGGTGGAAACATGGAAAGAATGAATGGGGCCATGTATCATGAGATTTTGAGTGAAAACCTCCTTCCATCAGGGCATTGAAGGGCATTGAAGATGAAATGTGGCTGGGTCTTTCAGCATGACAATGATCCCAAACACACCGCCCGGGCAACAAAGGAGTGGCTTCGTAAGAAGCATTTCAAGGCCCTGGAGTGGCCTAGCCAGTCTCCAGATCTCAACCCCATAGAAAATCTTTGGAGGGAGTTGAAATTCTGTGTTGCCCAGCAACAGCCCCAAAACATCACTGCTCTAGAGGAGATCTGCATGGAGGAATGGGCCAAAATACCAGCAACAGTGTGTGAAAACCTTGTGAAGACTTACAGAAAACGTTTGACCTCTGTCATTGCCAACAAAGGGTATATAACAAAGTATTGAGATAAACTTTTGTTATTGCTCAAATACTTATTTTCTACCATAATTTGCAAATTCATTAAAAATATTTTTTTTCTAATTTTGTCTGCCATCGTTGAAGTGTACCTATGATGAAAATCACAGGCCTCTCTCATCTTTTTATGTGGGAGAACTTGCACAATTGGTGGCTGACTAAATACTTTTTTGTGTCTCTATGGTCACACATTTGGCAGGAGGTTAGGAAGTGCAGCTCAGTTTCCACCTCATTTTGTGGGCAGTGTGAACATAGCCTGTCTTCTCTTGAGAGCCATGTCTGCCTACGGCAGCCTTTCTCAGTTGCAAGGCTATGCTCACAGGTCTGGCTGAATCTGTGCAGAAGATCTAGGTGCTGCTCTAGGCCCTCCTTGGTTGGGTACAGAAGCACCAGATCATCAGCAAACAGTAGACATTTGATTTCAGATTCTAGTAGGGTGAGGCTGGGTGCTGCAGACTGTTCTAGTGCCCTCGCCAATTCGTTGATATTTATGTTGAAGATGGTGGGGCTTAAGCTGCGTCCCTTCTTCCCGCAGGGTCGTGGGGTGAGACAATGTGTGTGTTTTTTCCCCAACACCAAATTGAGTCAAAAGCTTTTTTGAAATCAACAAAGCATGAGAAGACTTTGCCTTTGTTTTGGTTTGTTTGGTTGTCAATTAGGGTGTGCAGGGTCAATACGTGGTCTGTCGTACTGTAATTTGTTAAAAATCAAATTTGACATTTGCTCAGTACATTGTTTTCACTGAGGAAATGAATGTACGAGTCTGCTGTTAATGATAATGCAGAGGATTTCCCCAAGGTTGCTGTTGATGGCATATCCCACGGTAGTTATTGGGGTCAAATATGTCTCCACTTTTGTGGAGTGAGGTGATCAGTCCTTGGTTCTAAATATTGGGGAAGATGCCAGAGTGGAGGATGATGTTAAAGAGTTTTAGTATAGCCAATTGGAATTTGTAGTCTTTATAATTTCATTGAGGATACCATCAACACCACAGGCCTTTTTGGGTTGGAGGGTTTGTATTTTGTCCTGTAGTTCATTCAATGTAATTGGAGAATCCAGCAGGTTCTGGAAGTCTTTAATAGTTGATTCTAAGATTTGTATTTGATCATTTATATGTTTATTCTTTCTCTGTCCCCCCCAATCTCAATTTCTCTCGCTCTCTCTCTCTCTCTCTCTCTCTCTCCCTCTCGCACGCTCTCTCTCTTACACTCTCTCCCTCTCGCACTCTCTCTCTCCCCTCTCTCTTGCTCTCACTCACACACTCTGTCACTGTTGCTCGCTCTGTCTCGCTCTCTCTCGTGCGCCTCGCTCTCTCTCCTGTCTCGCTCGATCTCTCTTGTGCTCTCTCTGCCCCCTCCAGCCCCTCCCTGAGAAGTTTGTGATGAAGGGGGTGGTGGACCGGTTCTCTGAGGAGTTTGTTGAGACGAGGAGGAAGGCTCTGGATAAGTTCCTGAAGAGAGTGGCTGACCATCCTGTCCTATCGTTCAACGAACACTTAAACTCCTTCCTTTCTGCCAAGGTATGTTAGTAGAGCTCTTCAACCAGAGCCCGATGGGCCCAGATGTTATCGGGTTAGGACCGGGTTAGGACTGTTTTTCATCAATGCCTGAGGAATGGTTAGGACTCAGGTATAATTAAATTGATCTGCTGCAGTAAAGTCTGACTGATCATAACGTGGTGTCAGAAGTGCTTCAACCTTGTCAAATATAAGACAGGAAAGATGATTTGTTTAGAAAAAAATGATAATGTTCCTTGAGTTGTCGGAGTTTAGACCAAAAAGTAGCCAACAGCTAAGTACTCTGTCAAGTCTCTTCGTGGTTGAGCAGAGCCAGAGATACATTTGAGAAGATTGGAAATCGTATTTACACGGGGGGGTTCAGGGAGTGACTGACTAGCAGAGGAAGTTTGTGGTTCCGGGCCGGGCCTTAAATTAGGCAGAATCCTTCGGGCCTGAAGGTCACTGCCATGGGTACAGCTCAGGCTTAACATTGATGCAGGGCTCTATATAGTATGTTAGCATGGGAGGTATGACTGTAAATATCACTCTCTCGTAACTCTGTAAATTAAATAAAGTTTTAAGGAGTATCCAATCAAAGTCTTTCAAACGTCAGTTAGTCTAATGTTGTAACAGTGGTGGACAAGGCTCTACCCTGCGTGTTGTAGTGTTAACCTGCGTGTTGTAGTGTTAACCTGCGTGTTGTAGTGTTAACCTGCGTGTTGTGGTGTTAACCTGCGTGTTGTGGTGTTAACCTGCGTGTTGTGGTGTTAACCTGCGTGTTGTGTTGTGGTGTTAACCTGCGTGTTGTAGTGGTAACCTGCGTGTTGTAGTGTTAACCTGCGTGTTGTATTGTTAACCTGCGTGTTGTGGTGTTAACCTGCGTGTTGTGGCGTTAACCTGCGTGTTGTGGCGTTAACCTGCGTGTTGTGTTAACCTGCGTGTTGTGTTAACCTGCGTGTTGTAGTTTTACCTGCGTGTTGTAGTGTTAACCTGCGTGTTGTGTTGTGTGTTAACCTGCGTTTTGTGGTGTTAACCTGCGTGTTGTAGTTTTACCTGCGTGTTGTAGTGTTAACCTGCGTGTTGTGTTGTGGTGTTAACCTGCGTGTTGTGTTGTGGTGTTAACCTGCGTGTTGTGGTGTTAACCTGCGTGTTGTGGTGTTAACCTGTGTGGTGTGTGTTAACCTGCGTGTTGTGGTGTTAACCTGTGTGTTGTGTTGTGGTGTTACCTGCGTGTTGTGGTGGTGTTACCCTGCGTGTTGTGGTGGTGTTAACCTGCGTGTTGTGGTGGTGTTAACCTGCGTGTTGTGGTTGGTGTTAACCTGCGTGTTGTGGTTGGTGTTAACCTGCGTGTTGTGGTGGTGTTAACCTGCGTGTTGTGGTGGTAACCTGCGTGTTGTGGTTGGTGTTAACCTGCGTGTTGTGGTTGGTGTTAACCTGCGTGTTGTGGTTGGTGTTAACCTGCGTGTTGTGGTGGTGTTAACCTGCGTGTTGTGGTGGTGTTAACCTGCGTGTTGTGGTGTGGTGTTAACCTGCGTGTTGTGGTGTTAACCTGCGCGTTGTTGTTAACTTGTTGTTGTGGTGTTAACCTGCGTGTTGTGGTGTTAACCTGCATGTTGTGGTGTTAACCTGCAGGTTGTGTTGTGGTGTTAACCTGCGTGTTGTGTTGTGTGTTACCCTGCGTGTTGTAGTGTTAACCTGCATGTTGTGGTGTTAACCTGCAGGTTGTGTTGTGGTGTTAACCTGCGTGTTGTGTTGTGGTGTTACCCTGCGTGTTGTAGTGTTAACCTGCATGTTGTGGTGTTAACCTGCGGGTTGTGTTGTGGTGTTAACCTGCGTGTTGTGTTGTGGTGTTAACCTGCGTGTGGTGATGTTGTGGTGTTAACCTGTGTTGTGTTGTGGTGTTAACCTGCGTGTTGTGGTGTTAACCTGTGTGTGGTGGTGTTAACCTGCGTGTGGTGGTGTTAACCTGTGTGTGGTGGTGTTAACCTGCGTGTGGTGGTGTTAACCTGCCTGTTGTGGTGTTAACCTGCGTGTTGTGGTGTTAACCTGCGTGTGGTGGTGTTAACCTGCGTGTGGTGGTGTTAACCTGCGTGTGGTGGTGTTAACCTGCGTGTGGTGGTGTTAACCTGCGTGTGGTGGTGTTAACCTGCGTGTGGTGGTGTTAACCTGCGTGTTGTGTTGTGCTGTTAACCTGCGTGTTGTGGTTTCTCCTCAGGACCTGAATAAGAGACAAGGCCTAGCCCTGCTCTCTAAGATGGGGGAGTCGGTGAAGTACGTGACAGGAGGGTACAAGCTGAGGGGCCGACCCGTGGAGTTTTCTGCTATGGGAGACTACCTGGATATGTTCACACAGAAGCTGGGTACTATTGACAGGATAGCACAGAGAATCATCAAAGAACAGTCTGGTGGGTAACATAACTGTCTTGTTCATACTTCACTCTGTCAGACTGTCTCTCTGTGCTGGGACTCTGTCAGACTGTCTCTCTGTGCTGGGACTCTGTCAGACTGTCTCTCTGTGCTGGGACTCTGTCAGACTGTCTCTCTGTGCTGGGACTCTCTGTCAGACTGTCTCTCTGTGCTGGGACTCTCTGTCAGACTATCTCTGTGTGCTAGGACTCTGTCAGACTGTCTCTGTGCTGGGACACTGTCAGACTGTCTCTGTGCTGGGACTCTGTCAGACTGTCTCTCTGAGCTGGTTGATGAAATCCGAGCAAGGGTAGCATTCCAGAGGGACATCAGAGACTAACGTTCTTTGCTTCACGGAAACATGGCTCACTGGAGAGACGCTATCGGAGGCGGTGCAGCCAGCGGGTTTCTCCACGCATCGCGCAGACAGAAACAAACAACTTTCTGGTAAGAAGAGGGCCGGGGGCGTATGCCTTATGGCCAACGAGACGTGGTGTGATGACAGAAACATACAGGAACTCAAATCCTTCTGTTCACCTGATTTTAGAATTCCTCACAATCAAATGTAGACCGCATTATCTACCAAGAGAATTCTCTTCGATTATAATCACAGCCGTATATATTCCCCCCCAAGCAGACACATCGATGGCTCTGAACGAACTTTATTTGACTCTTTGCAAACTGGAATCCATACATCCTGAGGCTGCATTCATTGTAGCTGGGGATTTTAACAAGGCTAATCTGAAAACAAGACTCCCTAAATTGTATCAGCATATCGACTGCGCAACCAGGGCGGGAAAAACCTTGGATCATTGTTACTCTAACTTCCGCGATGCATATAAGGCCCTGCCCCGCCCTCCTTTCGGAAAAGCTGACCACGACTCCATTTTGCTGATCCCTGCCTACAGACAGAAACTAAAACAAGAAGCTCCCACGCTGAGGTCTGTTCAACGCTGGTCTGACCAAGCTGATTCCACACTCCAAGACTGCTTCCATCACGTGGACTGGGATATGTTTCGTATTGCGTCAGACAGCAACATTGACGAATACGCTGATTCGGTGTGCGAGTTCATTAGAACGTGCGTTGAATATGTCGTTCCCATAGCAACGAGTAAAACATTCCCTAACCAGAAACCGTGGATTGATGGCAGCATTCGCATGAAACTGAAAGCGCGAACCACTGCTTTTAATCAGGGCAAGGTGACTGGTAACATGACCGAATACAAACAGTGCAGTTATTCCCTCCGCAAGGCTATCAAACAAGCTAAGCGTCAGTATAGAGACAAAGTAGAATCTCAATTCAACGGCTCAGACGCAAGAGGCATGTGGCAGGGTCTACAGTCAATTACGGACTACAAGAAGAAAACCAGCCCAGTCACGGACCAGGATGTCTTGCTCCCAGGCAGACTAAATAACTTTTTTGCCCGTTTTGAGGACAACACAGTGCCACTGACACGGCCTGCAACGAAAACATGCGGCCTCTCCTTCACTGCAGCCGAGGTGCGTAAAACATTTAAACGTGTTAACCCTCGCAAGGCTGCAGGCCCAGACGGCATCCCCAGAGCTGGCTGGCTGTGTTTACGGACATATTCAATCGATCCCTATACCAGTCTGCTGTTCCCACATGCTTCAAGAGGGCCACCATTGTTCCTGTTCCCAAGAAAGCTAAGGTAACTGAGCTAAACGACTACCGCCCCGTAGCACTCACTTCCGTCATCATGAAGTGCTTTGAGAGACTAGTCAAGGACCATATCACCTCCACCCTACCTGACACCCTAGACCCACTCCAATTTGCTTACCGCTCAAATATGTCCACAGACGATGCAATCTCAACCACACTGCACGCTGCCCTAACCCATCTGGACAAGAGGAATACCTATGTGAGAATGCTGTTCATCGACTACAGCTCGGCATTTAACACCATAGTACCCTCCAAGCTTGTCATCAAGCTCGAGACCCTGGGTCTCGACCCCGCCCTGTGCAACTGGGTACTGGACTTCCTGACGGGCCGCCCCCAGGTGGTGAGGGTAGGCAACAACATCTCCACCCCGCTGATCCTCAACACTGGGGCCCCACAAGGGTGCGTTCTGAGCCCTCTCCTGTACTCCCTGTTCACCCATGACTGCGTGGCCATGCACGCCTCCAACTCAATCATCAAGTTTGCGGACGACACAACAGTGGTAGGCTTGATTACCAACAACGACGAGACGGCCTACAGGGAGGAGGTGAGGGCCCTCGGAGTGTGGTGTCAGGAAAATAACCTCACTCAACGTCAACAAAACTAAGGAGATGATTGTGGACTTCAGGAAACAGCAGAGGGAACACCCCCCTATCCACATCGATGGAACAGTAGTGGAGAGGGTAGTAAGTTTTAAGTTCCTCGGCATACACATCACAGACAACCTGAATTGGTCCACTCACACAGACCGCATCGTGAAGAAGGCGCAGCAGCGCCTCTTCAACCTCAGGAGGCTGAAGAAATTCGGCTTGTCACCAAAAGCACTCACAAACTTCTACAGATGCACAATCGAGAGCATCCTGGCGGGCTGTATCACCGCCTGGTACGGCAACTGCTCCGCCCACAACCGTAAGGCTCTCCAGAGGGTAGTGAGGTCTGCACAACGCATCACCGGGGGCAAACTACCTGCCCTCCAGGACACCTACAACACCCGATGTTACAGGAAGGCCATAAAGATCATCAAGGACAACAACCACCCGAGCCACTGCCTGTTCACCCCGCTATCATCCAGAAGGCAAGGTCAGTACAGGTGCATCAAAGCTGGGACCGAGAGACTGAAAAACAGCTTCTATCTCAAGGCCATCAGACTGTTAAACAGCAACCACTAACACTGAGTGGCCGCTGCCAACACACTGACTCAACTCCAGCCACTTTAATAATGGGAATTGATGGGAAATGATGTAAAATATATCACTAGCCACTTTAAACAATGCTACCTAATATAATGTTTACATACCCTACATTATTCATCTCATATGTATACGTATATACTGTACTCTATATCATCTACAGCATCCTTATGTAATTACATGTATCACTAGCCACTTTAACTATGCCACTTTGTTTACATACTCATCTCATATGTATATACTGTACTCAATACCATCTACTGTATCTTGCCTATGCTGCTCTGTACCATCACTCATTCATATATCTCTATGTACATATTCTTATCCCCTTACACTGTGCATAAGACAGTAGTTTTGGAATTGTTAGTTAGATTACTTGTTGGTTATTACTGCATTGTCGGAACTAGAAGCACAAGCATTTCGCTGCACTCGCATTAACATCTGCTAACCATGTGTATGTGACAAATAAATTTGATTTGATTTTGATTGGCTGGGACTCTGTCAGACTGTCTCTCTGTGCTGGGACTCTGTCAGACTGTCTCTCTGTGCTGGGACTCTGTCAGACTGTCTCTCTGTGCTGGGACTCTCTGTCAGACTGTCTCTCTGTACTGGGACTCTGTCAGACTGTCTCTCTGTGCTGGGACTCTGTCAGACTGTCTCACTGTGCTGGGACTCTGTCAGACTATCTCTCTGTGCTGGGACTCTGTCAGACTGTCTCTCTGTGCTGGGACTCTGTCAGACTGTCTCTCTGTGCTGGGACTCTGTCAGACTATCTCTCTGTGCTGGGACTCTGTCAGACTATCTCTCTGTGCTGGGACTCTGTCAGACTGTCTCTCTGTGCTGGGACTCTGTCAGACTGTCTCTCTGTGCTGGGACTCTGTCAGACTGTCTCTCTGTGCTGGGACTCTGTCAGACTGTCTCTCTGTGCTGGACTCTGTCAGACTATCTCTCTGTGCTGGGACTCTGTCAGACTGTCTCTCTGTGCTGGGACTCCGTCAGACTGTCTCTCTGTGCTGGGACTCTGTCAGACTGTCTCTCTGTGCTGGGACTCTGTCAGACTGTCTCTCTGTGCTGGGACTCTGTCAGACTGTCTCACTGTGTGATCTCGGTCTGCTCTTCCCCTCTCTGTCTCTCCGTGCTGGGACTCTGTCAGACTGTCTCTTTGTGCTGGGACTCTGTCAGACTGTCTCTCTGTGCTGGGACTCTGTCAGACTGTCTCTCTGTGCTGGGACTCTGTCAGACTGTCTCACTGTGTGATCTCGGTCTGCTCTTCCCTCTCTGTCTCTCTGTGCTGGGACTCTGTCAGACTGTCTCTCTGTACTGGGACTCTGTCAGACTGTCTCTCTGTGCTGGGACTCTGTCAGACTGTCTCTCTGTGCTGGGACTCTGTCAGACTGTCTCTCTGTGCTGGGACTCTGTCAGACTGTCTCTCTGTGCTGGGACTCTGTCAGACTGTCTCTCTGTGCTGGGACTCTGTCAGACTGTCTCTCTGTGCTGGGACTCTGTCAGACTGTCTCTCTGTGCTGGGACTCTGTCAGACTGTCTCTCTGTGCTGGGACTCTGTCAGACTGTCTCTCTGTGCTGGGACTCTGTCAGACTGTCTCTCTGTGCTGGGACTCTGTCAGACTGTCTCTCTGTGCTGGGACTCTGTCAGACTGTCTCTCTGTGCTGGGACTCTGTCAGACTGTCTCACTGTGCTGGGACTCTGTCAGACTGTCTCTCTGTGCTGGGACTCTGTCAGACTGTCTCTCTGTGCTGGGACTCTGTCAGACTGTCTCTCTGTGCTGGGACTCTGTCAGACTGTCTCTCTGTGCTGGGACTCTGTCAGACTGTCTCTCTGTGCTGGGACTCTGTCAGACTGTCTCTCTGTGCTGGGACTCAGTCAGACTGTCTCACTGTGTGATCTCGGTCTGCTCTTCCCCTCTCTGTCTCTCTGTGCTGGGACTCTGTCAGACTGTCTCTCTGTGCTGGGACTCTGTCAGACTGTCTCTCTGTGCTGGGACTCTGTCAGACTGTCTCTCTGTGCTGGGACTCTGTCAGACTGTCTCTCTGTGCTGGGACTCTGTCAGACTGTCTCTCTGTGCTGGGACTCTGTCAGACTGTCTCTCTGTACTGGGACTCTGTCAGACTGTCTCTCTGTGCTGGGACTCTGTCAGACTGTCTCACTGTGCTGGGACTCTGTCAGACTATCTCTCTGTGCTGGGACTCTGTCAGACTGTCTCTCTGTACTGGGACTCTGTCAGACTGTCTCTCTGTGCTGGGACTCTGTCAGACTGTCTCTCTGTACTGGGACTCTGTCAGACTGTCTCTCTGTACTGGGACTCTGTCAGACTGTCTCTCTGTGCTGGGACTCTGTCAGACTGTCTCTCTGTGATATCTCGGTCTGCTCTTCCCCTCTCTGTCTCTCTCTCTCTAAAGTACATTTTGGAGCCGAAGGATTATGGTCCATTCTACACCAGCTGGGTTTTGACTCTGCGTCCCTTACTCTTCCCCTCCGTGTGTGTGTGTGTGTGTGTGTGTGTGTGTGTGTAGAGTACCTAGCAGAGCTGAAGGAGTACGGTCCAGTCTACACCACCTGGGCGGCGGCAGAGGCGGAGCTACAGGGGCCTCTGGAGGGCGTGGCCAGCTGCATGGCTAACTGCTCCAGCGCCCTGGACGAACTCACCCAGGATATGAGCGGAGACTTCCTGCCCGTGCTCCGAGAATACGTCCTCTATATCGAGTCCATGAAGGTAAGTCTGGGAGTACCACAGTGCTGGGAGTACCACAGTGCTAGGAGTACCACAGTGCTAGGAGTACCACAGTGCTAGGAGTACCACAGTGCTAGGAGTACCACAGTGCTAGGAGTACCACAGTGCTAGGAGTACCACAGTGCTAGATTTCTCTAACTCAGTGGGTGTGTTACCACAGTGCTAGATTTGTGTTAACTCAGTGGGTGGTGTGTGTGTGTGTGTGTGGGGTGTGTGTGTGTGCGGGGGTGGATGTGTGTGGTTGGGGGGGGTGTGGGTGTGTGTGTGTGGGGGGGGTGGCAGGCAATCAGTTTGTATTAAGACTTTTTAAAGAAACATATCCCCTGACACATTCACAGCCTTGTCCAACCCCATGTTTCCCATTTGACCCTGACCTCTGACCTCCAACACGTTCCTTAGTTCCAACCCCATGTTTCCCATTTGACCCTGACCTCTGACCTCCAACACGTTCCTTAGTTCCAACCCCATGTCTCCCATTTGACCCTGACCTCTGACCTCCAACATGTTCCTTGTCACATCTCTCTACTAACTAAACCAGTCTTGTTTGTCACATCTCTCTACTAACTAAACCAGTCTTGTTTGTCACATCTCTCTACTAACTAAACCAGTCTTGTTTGTCACATCTCTCTACTAACTAAACCAGTCTTGTTTGTCACATCTCTCTACTAACTAAACCAGTCTTGTTTGTCACATCTCTCTACTAAGTAAACCAGTCTTGGGTGTTAAGAAGCGCGTTTTGGCGGGTCATGTTTCAGAGGACGTGTGACTCGACCTTCACCTCTCCCGATCCCGTTGGGGAGTTACAGAGATGAGACAAGATTGTAATTGGATCACAATCGGATATCAAGAGATTGGGGAGACAAAGGGAGGCATATAAATAATACCTTTAACGTAAATATTCAGACCCTTTGCAATGAGACTCCAAATTGAGCTCAGGTGCATCCTGTTTCCACTGATCAACCTTGAAATGTTTCTACATCTTGATTGGAGTCCACCTGTGGTAAATTCAATTGATCGGCCATAATTTGGAAAGGCACACACCTGTCTATATAAGGTCCCACATTTGACAGTACAATGTCAGAGCAAAAACCAAGCCATGAGGTAGAAGGAATTGTCCGTAGAGCTCCGAGACAGGATTGTGTCGAGGCACCGATCTGGGGAAGGGTCCCAAAACATTTCTGCAGCTTTGAAGGTCCCCAAGAACACAGTGACCTCATTCTTAAAATGGAAGAAGTTTGGAACCACCAAGACTCTTCCTAGAGTCAGGGAAGAATGAATTAATCAGGGAAGAAGGGCCTTGGTCAGTTCCTCTGTGGAGATGGGAGAACCTTCCAGAAGCACAACCATCTCTACAGCACTCCATTAATCAGGCCTTTATGGTTGAGTGGCCAGACGGAAGCCACTCCTCAGTAAAAGGCACATGACAGCACGCTTGGAGTTTGCCAAAAGGCACCTAAAGGACTCTCAGACCATGAGAAACAAGATTCTCTGGTCTGATGAAACCAAGATTGAACTCTTTGGCTTGAATGTCAAGCATCACGCCTGGAGGAAATCTGGCACCATCCCTACGGTGAAGTATGGTGGTCGTAGCATCATGCTGTGGGGATGGTTTTCAGCGGCAGGGACTGGGAGACTAGTCAGGATCGAGGGAAAGATGAAGGAGCAAAGTACAGAGATCCTTGATGAAAACCTGCTCCAGAGCGCTCAGGACCTCAGACTGGGGCGACGGTTGCCCTTCCAACAGGACAACGACCCTAAGCACACAGACAAGACAATGCAGCCAGAGCCCGGACTTGAACCCGATCGAACATCTCTGGAGAGACCTGAAAATAGCTGTACAGCGACCCTCCCCATCCAACCTGACAGAGCTTGAGAGGATCTGCAGAGAAGAATGGGAGAAACTCCCCAAATACAGGTGTGCCAAGCTTGTAGCATCATACCCAAGAAGACTGGAGGCTGTAATCACTGCTAAAGGTGCTTCAACAAAGTACTGAGTAAAGGGTCTGAATACTTATGTAAATGTGATATTTCAGTTTATTTATAGTACATTTGCAAAAATGTCTGAACCTGTTTTTGATTTTTCTTTATGGGATATTGTGTGTAGATTGAGGGGAAAAAAAACAATTTAATCAATTTTAGAATAAGGCTGTAACCCAGTCTTGTTTCAGTCACCTCTCTCTAGTAACTAACTAACCCAGTCTGGTTTCAGTCACATCTCTCTAGTAACTTAACTAACCCAGTCTAGTTTCAGTCACATCTCTCTTGTAACTAACTAACCCAGTCTGGTTTCAGTCACATCTCTCTAGTAACTAACTAAACCAGTCTGGTTTCTAACCCAGTCTTGTTTGTCACCTCTTTCTAGTAACTTAACTAACCCAGTCTGGTTTCAGTCACATCTCTCTAGTAACTAACCCAGTCTGGTTTCTAACCCAGTCTTGTTTCAGTCACATCTCTCTACTAACTAACCCAGTCTGGTTTCTAACCCAGTCTTGTTTCAGTCACATCTCTCTACTAACTAACCCAGTCTTGTTTCTACAAGAGGAGTTGAGTTGGAGAATTCGTTTTCCCTCCACCTTTAAAAACAGATATTAAACTATGATTTGAATAAGAAGTGTGGATTGTAATGATGAACAGTATGAATGTGAGAGTGGGATAGATGTAACATCTGGTATCTTTCTGCTCTGCCAGGCTGTTCTGAAGAAGAGGGACAACGTCCAGGCAGAATATGAGGCCAAACTGGAAGCTGCTGCGCTCCGGAAAGAAGAGAGACCAACAGCCAAGGTTAGTCTAGTCAACACTCAATGGGCCTTCACCAAAAGTAGTGCACTATATAGGGGAATAGGGTGCCATTTTGAGATCCATAGGAGCCTACAGCAATGTCTCTAAACCAGTTACTCGAACACAGACAAGCTTGAACTTAGACAGCTTTGTTTTATACCAGTTCATAAAACTAATAAGTACACGTTTTTCTGTGTCTGGTTGGATGAATCAGTTTTCCTCATACCTACAGTAGCTATGAAGAATGTGACATTCCTGAGCAGGCAAGCAACAAGTGTAGTGTACAGTGGTAATGATCCAGTGCTAATTCTGTACTAAGTCAATGCTAATGCTAATGATCTAGGCTTGCACTCAGTCAATGCTAATGCTAATGATCTAGGCTTGCACTCAGTCAATGCTAATGCTAACGATCTAGGCTTGCACTCAGTCAATGCTAATGCTAATGATCTAGGCTTGCACTAAGTCAATGCTAATGCTAACGATCTAGGCTTGCACTCAGTCAATGTTAATGCTACTGATCTAGGCTTGCACTCAGTCAATGTTAATGCTACTGATCTAGGCTTGCACTCAGTCAATGCTAATGCTAATGATCTAGGCTTGCACTCAAGTCAATGCTAATGCAAATGATCTAGGCTTGCACTCAGTCAATGCTAATGCTAATGATCTAGGCTTGCACTAAATCAGAGGCTAATGCTAATGATCTAGGCTTGCACTAAGTCAATGCTAATGCTAATGATTTAGGCTTGTACTAAGTCAATGCTAATGCTAATGAGCTAGGCTTGCACAAAGTCAATGCTAATGCTAAAGATCTAGGCTTTTCCCCAACCATTCCTTTAGCCCTTTTTAGCGTAGTGCTATGCCCATTGAAGCAGACTCCAAACAGAGCCACATGCCCATAAAGCCTTGCTTCGAGCGCTACGGTATGTGTCCCTAGCAGGTTACCCATAGTGCCTTGCTTCGAGCGCTGCGGTATGTGTCCCTAGCAGTTTACCCATAGCGCCTTGCTTCGAGCGCTGCGGTATGTATCCCTAGCAGTTTACCCATAGTGCCTTGCTTCGAGCGCTTATGTGTCCCTAGCAGTTTACCCATACTCCCATGCTTATTTCTATTAGTTCTGTTCCCTGTCCTCTCTACAGCAGGTACTTAGTTCTGTTTCCTGTCCCCTCTCTACTGCTGGTGCTTAGTTCTGTCCCCTCTCTACAGCAGGTGCTTAGTTCTGTCCCCTCTCTACTGTAGGTGCTTAGTTATGTCCCCTGTCCTCTCTACTGCAGGTGCTTAGTTATGTCCCCTCTCTACAGCAGGTGCTTAGTTCTGTCCCCTGTCCTCTCTACTGCAGGTGCTTAGTTCTGTCCCCTCTCTACAGCAGGTGCTTAGTTCTGTCCCCTCTCTACAACAGGTGCCTACAGACGTGGAGAAGTGCCAGGACAGAGTGGAGTGTTTTAACGCTGACCTGAAGTCAGACTGGGACCAGTGGCAGAACAACAAGACCCAAGACTTCAGACAGTTACTCACTGGCATGGCAGACCACAACATCCAGTACTATGAGAAGGTACCAGCAGGAGACTACAGACTACTGGCTCATGTTATCATATGTCCATTTAATACAGGTGGTAGTACAGGGTGCAAAGGGAAAACGTTTCTTATTGATCCAATGTATTTTCAGTAATATCATCAAAATCAATTCATCATATTAGGTTTTTAGGCTCGTTACTTCGTTTTTACCTGTCTATTATTTAAAAACAATTTTTTTTAAGTATAACTAATTTTCCTAAAACATAATTTGAAAACGATACTGTTGCTGCTTCCTGTTTGGGTGTCAAAGCACTGTTTTTTTCATGTCCAAATTCATAATCAATATGTTGAAATAAGTTCTATGTCTTGGTCTTCAACATACAGTATCACAAACACGTTTCGCACTTGTGATGACTTATACTGTATTTAGATAAATTAGTACCTGAGAAACATCAACATTTACCAAGTGGACACTCCTAAACCGGTATTGAATAGCTTGTTCTACTGTAATCAATAGTGTGCGCAAATTAATCCCTCACGTTAAATACAAAATATATTGACGTTGTATAGAAATCATTGAATATTATAGTAAATATAGAAATTGGATGTAATGTACCAATGTACCGTTTGCTCTGTTCTAAAAGACAAAACACAAGGAACTAACTACCTAAACTATACAACATATACCTGCTGGCTTCTGAAGCTAAGCAGGGTTGGTCCTGGTCAGTCCCTGGATGGGAGACCAGATGCTGCTGGCTTGCTTCTGAAGCTAAGCAGGGTTGGTCCTGGTCAGTCCCTGGATGGGAGACCAGATGCTGCTGGCTTGCTTCTGAAGCTAAGCAGGGCTGGTCCTGGTCAGTCCCTGGATGGGAGACCAGATGCTGCTGGCTTGCTTCTGAAGCTAAGCAGGGTTGGTCCTGGTCAGTCCCTGGATGGGAGACCAGATGCTGCTGGCTTGCTTCTGAAGCTAAGCAGGGTTGGTCCTGGTCAGTCCCTGGATGGGAGACCAGATGCTGCTGGCTTGCTTCTGAAGCTAAGCAGGGTTGGTCCTGGTCAGTCCCTGGATGGGAGACCAGATGCTGCTGGCTTGCTTCTGAAGCTAAGCAGGGTTGGTCCTGGTCAGTCCCTGGATGGGAGACCAGATGCTGCTGGAAGTGGTGTAGGAGGGCCAGTAGGAGGCACTCTTTCCTCTGGTCTAAAAAATATCCCAATGCCCCAGGGCAGTGATTGGGCACACTGCCCTGTGTAGGATGCCGTCTTTCAGATGGGATGTTAAACGGGTGCCCTGACTCTCTGAGGTCATTAAAGATCCCATGACACTTATCGTAAGAGTTGGGGTGTTAGCCCCGGTGTCCTGACTCTGTGGTCATTAAAGATCCCATGGCACGTATCGTAAGACTAGGGGTGTTAACCCCGGTATCCTGGCTAAATTCCCAAACTGGCCATCAAACCATCACGGTCACCTAATAATCCCCAGTTTACAATTGGCTCATTCATCTCCCTCCTCTCCCATGTAACTATTCCCCAGGTTGTTTCTGTAAATGAGAATGTGTTCTCAGTCAAATTACCTGGTAAAATAACAGATAAATAAAACAAACAATAGATGATAAGATGTAGTAGCTCCTTGGCCACCGTGTTTGTGGTAGATGACCCATTTGAGAATGAAACGCAACACTTTGCCAAAGCACAGCCCCCACATCGCTAGAGGGATATCTTCAACCACCAACTTACCATCCTGAGACAAGGCCGAGTATAGCCCACAAAGATCTCCCCCACGGCACAACCCAAGGGGGGGCGCCAACCCGGACAGAAAGATCACGTCAGTGACTCAACTCACTCAAGTGACGGGGGGAGACGGCATGGAAGAGCACCAGTAAGCCAGTGACTCAGCCCCCGTAATAGGGTTAGAGGCAGAGAATCCAAGTGGAAAGAGCAGCAGAGACAGCAAGGGCGGTTCGTTGCTCCAGTGCCTTTTGGTTCACCTTCACACCCCTGGGCCAGACTACACTCAATCATATGACCTACTGAAGAGATGAAGACTTAACCTTTCTAGCGACAACATTCAGCGACAACATTCCGCTTAAAAGGCAGCGCGCGAAATTCAAAAATATTTTTTGGGAAATATGTAACTTTCACACATTAACAAGTCCAATACAGCAAATGAAAGATAAACATCTTGTTAACCTACCCATCGTGTCTGATTTTAAAAATGCTTTACAGCGAAAGCACCACATATGATTGTTAGTTCACTGCCAAGTCGAAAAAACACAGCCATTTTTCCAGCCAAAGATAGGAGTCACATAAAGCAGAGATATAGATAAAATTAATCACTAACCTTTGATGATCTTCATCAGATGACACTCATAGGACATCATGTTACACAATACATGTCTGTTTTGTTTCGATAATGTGCATATTTATATCCAAAAATCTCAGTTTACATTGGCGCCTTATGTGCAGTAATGTTTTGATTCCAAAACATCCGGTGATTTTGCAGAAATACTCATAATAAACATTGATAAAAGATACTAGTGTTATTCACAGAATTAAAGATAGACTTCTCCTTAATGCAACCACTGTGTCAGATTTAAAAAATTTAAAAAACTTTATGGAAAAAGCATAATCTGAGAACGGCGCTCAGAACCCAAAACACCCAGAGGAATATCCGCCATTTTGGAGTCAACAGAGTTAGAAACAACACCATAAATATTCACTTACCTTTGATGATCTTCATCAGAAGGCATTCCCAGGAATCCCAGTTTGACAATATATGACTGATTTTGTTCCATAAAGTCCGTCATTTATGTTCAAGTAGCCACTTGTTGTTAGCGTGTTCAGCCCAGTAATCCATCTTCATGAGGCACAGGCACTTCATCCAGACAAAGCTCGAAAAGTTCCGTTACATTCGGAAAACGATGTCAAACGATGTATGGAATCAATCTTTAGGATGTTTTTAACATAAAACATCAATAATGTTCCAACCGGAGAATTCCTTCAGAAAAGTTCTGGAACTCTGTCGGGAGCGCGCATCATGAGACCAAGGTACTCTGCCAGACCACTGTCTCAAAGAGGTCTCATGAGCCCCTGCTTCATAGTAGAATCTTCATTCAGTTTCTAAAGACGGTTGACATCTAGTGGAAGCCGTAGGAAGTGCAACTTTATCCATATCTCAATGTGTATTCGGTAGGCCAAGCTTTGAAAAACTACAAACCTCAATGTCCCACTTTCTGTTTGGATTTCTTCTCAGGTTTTTGCCTGCCATATGAATTCTGTTATACTCACAGACATCATTCAAACAGTTTTAGAAACTTCAGACTGTTTTCTATCCAATAGTAATAATAATATGCATATATTAGCATCTGGGACAGAGTAGGAGGCAGTTCACTCTGGGCACGCTATTCATCCAAAAGTGAAAATGCTGCCCCCTATCCCAAAAAGGTTAATCACGTAACTGTAATTAACGAGGAAGTCAGGAGAAACTAATTCTAATTTAAGTTATAATTTTCCGAATATAACTTTTCAGATATTTTAATATTTGATCAATTAGTCTTCTGATTAATAAGTAGTTTAAGTAGTTATTTGATAAATAGGTCTTCAGTTTTAATGATGCCAAAGACACGACAGTCTCCACCTGTTGTATTTGATTTGATTTGAACGTTCTCCGTCCCTACTAGTGTTTCAGTGCAGCAGGCTGAACGTTCTCCGTCCCTACTAGTGTTTCAGTGCAGCTGATCCTGGTTGAATAAACAAAGGAAAAACAAACAGTAACTAACTAAATGTATTAAAGCCCTTTGGTGACTTGTGACATTGAAACTAACAGGGCCTTGGCCAACAGGAAGTGGGAATGGGCTGTAGAGGAACTGAGAATGACTTTAGAAACCTTTTCATCTCATGTCTTTTGATGCATTCAGTGTCATTCTGGTGCCTACTGTCTGTGTGTTTCAGTGTGTTAACACGACCATCTCTCTGTGTGTTTCAGTGTGTTAACACGACCATCTCTCTGTGTGTTTCAGTGTGTTAACACGACCATCTCTCTGTGTGTTTCAGTGTGTTAACACGACCATCTCTCTGTGTGTTTCAGTGTGTTAACAGGAATCTCTCTGTGTGTTTCAGTGTGTTAACAGGAACTCTCTGTGTGTTTCATGACTTTAGAAACCATCTCATCTCATGTTTCTTTTGATGCATCTCTCTGTGTGTTTCAGTGTGTTAACACGACCATCTCTCTGTGTGTTTCAGTGTGTTAACACGACCATCTCTCTGTGTGTTTCAGTGTGTTAACACGACCATCTCTCTGTGTGTTTCAGTGTGTTAACACGACCATCTCTCTGTGTGTTTCAGTGTGTTAACACGACCATCTCTCTGTGTGTTTCAGTGCCTTGCAGCGTGGGAGTCTGTCATTCCAGTATTACAGGACAAGCAGCCACAGGAGACAGAAACAGAGGAAGACTGACACCGCCAGCTCCCCTTTGGAGCACATTGGAAAGTGGACATAACATCTCAAACACTTCTCTACCCGAGTTACCAGTGTCACACACAGACACAGATACTCTCGACGGGAGATTACCAAGGAAATGGGCTTTTGGGTCTACAGACTGAAGTCCTTTTTAGTTTTGGTGTTTCTATTTGTGAAACCCAGTCAGTCGGGACGTCCCATCCTGCCTGCTGGGCATTATCTCACGTCAGGTAGCGCAACGGCCGCCTGCACTGATCTGTCTGATAACTTGCAAACACTCATGGGATAGCTAAAATGAAGTTTGGCCGCAATATGCTGTGCTAGCATTCGGGAATGTTACAAAGGTGACATTGTCTGCTTAAAAGCCTCTACATCATCTGAAAGAGTCAGATTTAATCGGACCAGAAATATCACTCTGGAGTCAGATTTAATCTGACCAGAAATATCACTCTGGAGTCAGATTTAATCTGACCAGAAATATCACTCTGGAGTCCTCGAGTTAATCTGACCAGAAATATCACCCTGGAGTCAGATTTAATCTGACCAGAAATATCACCCTGGAGTCAGATTTAATCTGACCAGAAATATCACCCTGGAGTCAGATTTAATCTGACCAGAAATATCACCCTGGAGTCCTCGAGTTAATCTGACCAGAAATATCACCCTGGAGTCCTCGAGTTAATCTAACCAGAAAATATCACCCTGAAGCTAATAAATCTTCACTACCTAATTCTACATCTAACGAAGGTGTTATGTGGTTGGAAGAATCAGTATTTATGAAATTCGCAATGTACACTAAAATTAGCTAGCTAACGCGTCAGCTACAGTAGCTAGTGTCTGCTTGCTGGCTGTACCAGTCTCAAATCAATCCATAATGAAAGGCAGGGATGCTAACAATGCGAGTTCACACACACTCAATGCTGAATAATCCTAGTAAATTCTAGCTAATGCACAAATGAGTTTTCATGATATCTTGTTCTGCTGTGATTTAGGGAGCCGAGTTCTACAGCACAGCTGAATGTAGCAAGGCACACTGCCAGCTGTCGGAGTCAGAAACCTGCTGATTTCTGAGAACAGTCCCAGAACTTTGGTGCCTTACAAGCTGGCAAACTATCTACCGTATGGCCATTCAAACAAGCCCTGCACTCGGCTGCTAAATGGAGTTTACTCAAGTGATTGAGCATGGTTTCCGTAGTATCCAGTGTGTCATAGCTACAGAGAGAGAGTTATTTTCAGAATTAGGAACTAGAATTAGGCAGAAGAGCAACATGTAGATTATTAGAGATGTGTTCCACGTCCTACGTGACAGATCGGTTGAGGGATGAGCCCCCCGTAGGAGTGACGCTATCTGACGTGAGACAATGGCCTGCTGGGAAGAGCCATGGAGCAGAGTGGATGGTTCTCTCTCTCTCTCTCTCTCTCTCTCTCTCTACGTCTCTGTCTCTCTCTGTCTCTCTCTACCTCTGTCTCTCTCTCTCTCTCTCTACCTCTCTGTCTCTCTCTCTCTACCTCTCTGTCTCTCTCTCTCTGTCTCTCTCTCTCTACCTCTCTGTCTCTCTCTCTCTGTCTCTCTCTCTCTCTCCTCTCTCTGTCTCTGTCTCTGTCTCTCTCTCTCTCTCTCTCTCTCTCTCTCATCTCTCTCTCTCTCTCTACTCTCACTCTCTCTCTCTCTCTCTCTCTCTCTCTATCTACCTCTCTCTCTCTCTCTCTCTCTCCTCTCTCTCTCTCTCTCTCTCTCTCTACTCTCTACCTCTCTCTCTCCTCTCTGTCTCTCTCTCTCTCTCTCTCTCTACCTCTCTGTCTCTCTCTCTCTCTCACACTCTCTCTCTCTCTCTCACACTCTCTCTCTCTCTCTCTCTCTCTCTCTCTCTCTCTCTCTCTCTCTCTCACTCTCTCTCTCTCTCTCTCTCTCACTCTCTCTCTCTCTCTCTCTCTCTCTCTCTGTCTCTATTCTCTCTCTCACTCTCCTCTCTCTCTCTCTCTCTCTACTCTGTCTCTATTCTCTCTCTCACTCTCTCTCGCTCTCTCTCACTCTCCCTCTACTCTCTACTCTCTCTCTCTACTCTGTCTCTCTAATCTGTCTCTCACTCTCTCTCTACTCTCTCTCTACTCTGACTACTCTCTCTCTATTCTCTCTCTACTCTGTCTGCCTGGAAGCCCTGTTCTGTACCTTGTTGCACACCAAAATAGCCTGGGTTGTATTCACTAGAAACCAAACAGAAGAAAACAGACTACCTGAACTTGTCCAAAAAAGAAACAAATTTTTGTTGCTGAACGCTTTCCGTGTGTTTAACGTTCTGCTACGTTGTGCACTAATGAACACGACCCTGATACCGTAGACAGGCTGTCCTATAGAAGCGTTCTGTCCCACCGACCAGCCAAAGGATTAGCGAATGTAGAGACCAAACTAATATTAGGGTGTCCAAAACACCCTTTGGTGATGAAGTTTCACTTTCTTATGTTTTATAACACATTTTACGAGACAAATACGATTATTTATGTTCTGACTCATTCAGTGGGGTTTTCTTTAACATATCCTTAACATTATATCAGAAAGTAGGATTTTTTTTGTAACCTAACATCTGATGATAACCACCTAGCTCTGTTGACGTTGCAGTGCACGTTTCTCCTAACAACTTTTGAGGATTTTACATTTTGTTGTCGTTGTCTTCAAAGTTGTTTCCGCGTGTGACACAAAAAAAAAACAGCCAAATTTGACACGAGCTGAATTAAAATGTAAAAGGCTTGAAAATAAATAGCTTGGTATACGCTCAGTGCCCTGTACACATTTCACAGAGAAACGCTTTGTTTTTGTGTGAGAAAGCTTTGAAAAAGAACAGGAATTTTTGAGTGAATATGAAAATACTATGTCACATCTCAAAATTGATATTTATGTTACATCTAGATTGTTTTATGTCCTGTTGATTTGAGAAGAGAGATGAAGAGTTCAACGGGAAAGGGATCCTGCCAGTTTAGCTGATTCGATGCTATTTTACAGATTGTTTTTCTACACAATTAACATTATTTTACCGATTGGTCAAAAGATGCGTTTTTGATTGGAAATATGCAGTGTTTCTCTTCTGTTAGAAGGTTGTAGTCTGTTGAGAACGGTTGGTTGCCAAATATCTTTTTTTGTAAACAATGCAGGTGTTTTGATGGTCTTTGATGCCCAAAGCCCTTGAAGAGTCCAGCAGCATCTTCATCATGTTTTTTATCATGTTGTTGTTGATGCACTAACAGAATCAGCTGTCCAGGAGAGTAGAGCAGCAATCCTCTGGCCAAAGAGGAAACCTACCTCACATACTGGCTCACATACTGGCTCACATACTGGCTAACATACTGTCTAACATACTGTCTAACATACTGTCTAACATACTGTCTAACATACTGTCTAACATACTGTCTAACATACTGTCTAACATACTGTCTAACATACTGTCTAACATACTGTCTAACATACTGTCTAACATACTGTCTAACATACTGTCTAACATACTGTCTAACATACTGTCTAACATACTGTCTAACATACTGGCTAACATACTGGCTAACATACTGGCTAACATACTGGCTAACATACTGGCTAACATACTGGTTGGTGGTCTGACTCCCACACCTATTCACTAGGAACCAAACGTAAGCAAACAGGCTGCTCACACAGGATTTGATTCTGGGGTACCAAGATTACACCACACCATACCAGACTCTTCCTCCTGTGCCCAATAGCCTGGGGATGAGGTCGAAGGTTAACTGGGATGAATCCATGTTAGCGTCTCAAATACCCCTCCTATCTAGTGTGCTACTGTTGACCAGGATTCTGGTAGTGCAATATATATAGGAAATAGGATGCAATTTGGGACGCAGGCATGTAGTGCCAAATCGTGTTGGACTGCCTCCTCCCTCTTCCTCCCTCCCCTATCCACTGTTATGTAACACAGTGTGGTTGTTGACGTGGATTTTGATGATATCTCTGTTCACTACTCAGCTATCTGCAGCTGGGACATTACACAAAACCGGTACGATTTTTTAAAACCAAAATAAATACTTATTTCTGAGCACCTCACGACATTAAGGACATATTGAACCTCTTAAGAAAACATATTTTTCCATCTCAGGCAAGAAAAGCCCTGTCATTATCAGCCATTTTCTTCTGATATGGACACGATTTGTCCTTTTATGGACACCGTGGAAGTTGTCTGGATGTGATTATAACATACACTTGTAATAAAATTAATATTTCACATGTCAACAGGTCATCTTACTGAACAGGTCAACACAGGTCATCTTACTGAACAGGTCAACACAGGTCATCTTGGTCAACAGGTCATCATACTGAACAGGTCAACAGGTCATCTTACTGAACAGGTCAACAGGTCATCTTACTGAACAGGACAACAGGTCATCTTACTGAACAGGTCCACTTACTGAACAGGTTATCTTACTGAACAGGTCAACAGGTCATCTTACTGAACAGGTCCACAGGTCATCTTACTGAACAGGTCCACAGGTCATCTTACTGAACAGGTCCACACAGGTCATCTTACTGAACAGGTCATCTCTTACTGAACAGGTCAACAGGTCATCTTACTGAACAGGTCAACACAGGTCATCTTACTGAACAGGTCAACACAGGTCATCTTACTGAACAGGTCAACACAGGTCATCTTACTGAACAGGTCAACACAGGTCATCTTACTGAACAGGTCAACACAGGTCATCTTACTGAACAGGTCAACAGGTCCACAGGTCCACAGGTCATCTTACTGAACAGGTCAACAGGTCATCTTACTGAACAGGTCATCTTACAACAGGTCATCTTACTGAACAGGTCAACAGGTCATCTTACTGAACAGGTCAACAGGTCATCTTACTGAACAGGTCAACAGGTCATCTTACTGAACAGGTCAACAGGTCATCTTACTGAACAGGTCAACAGGTCAACAGGGTCATCTTACTGAACAGGTCCACAGGTCATCTTACTGAACAGGTCAACACAGGTCATTTTGGTCAACAGGTCATCATACTGAACAGGTCAACAGGTCATCTTACTGAACAGGTCAACACAGGTCATCTTGGTCAACAGGTCATCATACTGAACAGGTCAATGGGTCATCTTACTGAACAGGTCAACAGGTCATCTTACTGAACAAGTCAACTTACAGAACATGTCATCTAACTTAACAGGTCATCTTCTTGAACAGGTCACCTTACTGAACAGGTAAACCGGTCATCTTACTGAACAGGTCAATGATCAGTAAGATTGTATCTTGTCAAAAACACATTTTTCCAGAATTTTACTAAGGGTTGGTAACAGGCTGATTGGTCGGCTTTTTGAGCCAGTAAAGGGGGCTTTACTATTCTTAGGTAGTGGAATGACTTTAGCTTCCCTCCAGGCCTGAGGACACACGCTCTCTAGTAGGCTTAAATTGAAGATATGGCAAATAGGAGTGGCAATATCGTCTGCTATTATCCTCAGTAATGTTCCATCCAAGTTGTCAGACCCCAGTGGCTTGTCATTGTTGATAGACAACCATAATTTGTTCCTCTTCTACACTCACTTAACAGAACTCGAAATTACAATGCTTGACTTTCATCATTTGATCATTTATACTTGGATGTGTATTGTCAGTGCTGTTGCTGGCATGTGATGCCTAAGTTTGCTAATCTTGCAAATAGAAAAAAAAATCATTAAAGTAAGTTGGCAATATCAGTGGATTTTGTGATGAATGAGCCATCTGATTCAACCTATGGATTTTTTCCCCCCAGAATTTCATTTAAGGCACTCCGTTTTTCATAATGGTTGCATGCTTATTAGTAACTGGAATAAGCTATTTCAGAAATGTGTCTAATGCAGCATCTGTTTGCTCCTCATTACTCACCACAGACCAACCAATATTAGTTAAATCATCAACTAAGGAATCACTACAACACTTATTGAATGACCTCTTTTACACTATATTAGGCCCAACCTTTGGAACTGTGGTTTTCCTAGATATTGCTACTATATTGTGATCACTACATCCTGTGGTTTTCCTAGATATAGCTACTATATTTTGATCACTACATCCTGTGGTTTTCCTAGATATAGCTACTATATTGTGATCACTACATCCTGTGGTTTTCCTAGATATTGCTACTATATTGTGATCACTACATCCTGTGGTTTTCCTAGATATAGCTACTATATTGTGATCACTACATCCTGTGGTTTTCCTAGATATAGCTACTATATTGTGATCACTACATCCAGTGGTTTTCCTAGATATAGCTACTATATTGTGATCACTACATCCTCTAGTTTTCCTAGATATGGCTATTATATTGTGATCACTACATCCTGTGGTTTTCCTAGATATCGCTACTATATTGTGATCACTACATCCTGTGGTTTGCTACATCAATGCATTGCTTGCTGTTTGGGGTTTTAGGCTGGACACCGGCTGATGTAAAAAGGGCTTTATAAATAAATTGGATTGATAGATTGAAAGGAATGACATTGATCACATCTTTACTAACGCTGCTGATATTTAGCTTGAAAGCAGTATCCAAATCCATCAGATGTAGTGATCACAATATAGTATCCATATCTAGGAAAACCACAGGATGTAGTGATCACAATATAGTAGCTATATCTAGGAAAACCACAGGATGTAGTGATCACAATATAGTAGCTATATCTAGGAAAACCACAGGATGTAGTGATCACAATATAGTAGCTATATCTAGGAAAACCACAGGATGTAGTGATCAAAATATAGTAGCCATATCTAGGAAAACCACAGGATGTAGTGATCACAATATAGTAGCAGATGTAGAAGCACGGGGGCTAAAAACTCTGGAAAGGCATAAACCTAGGAAGAACCCTAGAGAGGAACTAGGCTCTGAGGGCTGGCCAGTCCTCTTCTGGCTGTGCCGGGTGGAGATTATAAACCTAGAGAGGAACTAGGCTCCGAGGGCTGGCCAGTCCTCTTCTGGCTGTGCCGGATGGAATTTATAAAGGTACATGGCCAAGATGTTCAAATGTTCATAGATGACCAGCAGGCTCAAATAATAATAATCACAGTGGTTGTAGAGGGTGCAACACCTCAGGAGTAAATGTCAGTTGGCTTTTCATAGCTGAGCATTCAGCGTTAGAGACAGCAGGTGCGGTGGAGAGAGAGAGTCGGAAACAGCAGGTCAGGACAAGGTAGCATGTCCGGTGAACAGGTCAGGGTTCTATAGCCGATCATTCAGAGTATCTCTACTTCTCCTGCTGTCTCCAGCGAGTTGAAAACAGCAGGTCTGGGACAGGTAGCACGTCCGGTGAACAGATCAGGGTTCCATAGCTGCAGGCAGAACAGTTGAAACTGGAGCAGCAGCATGACCCGGTGGACTGGAGACAGCAAGGAGTCATCAGGCCAGGTAGTCCTGAGGCATGGTCCTAGGTCTCGGGCCCCCCGGGAGGAGATGAAAAGAGAGAGAATTAGAGGGAGCATATTTAAATTAACGCAGGACACTGGATAAGACGGGAGAAATACTCCAGATATAACAGACTGACCCTAGGTAGGCCGTCGTTGTAAATAATAATTTGTTCTCAACTGACTTGCCTAGTTAAATAAATGTTACATTATATATATTTTTTAATTTCCCCCGATACAAACTATTGCAGCATAAATACTAGAGGTTGAGATAGGAGGGGTCAGGAGACACTGTGGCCACGTCCGACGATACCCCATAGACAGGGGCTGTTTCAAGCTACCCTGGTAGGTTGACTGATAACCTGAACCAGGTTTTGATGGTGTGGGGTGTGTTTTCATGGCACACATTGGGCCCCTTGATAAAAGTAGAGCAAAGTTTGAGTGCCACAAGATATCTGAACATCACTACCCTTCATGACAGCAGTGTATCCATCTGGAAATTATTATTTTTTTGCAGGATAATCTCATCTGTGAGATGAGGTGGAACAAGCTATTTGGAATAGAGATCCACTACCAGCCAACTTGACACAACTGTGGGAAGCATTGGAGTCAACATGGGCCAACATCCCTGTGGACACCTTATAGAGTCCTTGCTCCGACGAAATTGAGGCTTTTCTGAGGGCATAAGGGGGATGCAATTCAATATTAGGAATGTGTTCCTAATGTTTTGTACACTCGGTGTATACTACAATGTAATTTCATTTATTTTTTGTGACTTTTTGTAAAAATGAAAAGAGTTCTGGACAAATTAGGAGAGGATGTGAAGTTATTATTCATTGTTTGTTTGTTTGTTTATAGTTAAGATCCAATGGTGGTTATTGATGAGAGTAGAGATGGGCTCTATCCGAGGGATCAGGACGGGGAACCTGGGAGGGCATGTGTGATGCCTCCACTCATCTCACTTCGGTCTTTCAGTGGACTTACTCTCCACAACTAGAGCCCCACCAGCCACTATACTTGAATTTAACTCACAAGCTACTACAAACTGACCACAGTATTTAAGTCGCAGTCTTTCTCCTATGTACAGTGACATATAATCCACAGACATTAGGAGAGGAGTAGGATCTTGAAGCCCTAAAAAAAGGCACAGCGCCTCAGAAGTACTTGCTTAATGTTTTTTGTGTTCTCTTTAAATGTTTGCTCAGCCTACATGTTCATAGGTTTTATATATGTAATGCATGTAAGGTATACAATAACTATGTATTCATACTCTTCCATATCCATGGAATGTCCACCCTCCTCTGGTTTCTCAATGACAGATGGAACAGTTAACTTTGATTCTAGACATGTGAAGGCCAACGTAAATCTAATGTATTACATGGCATGTGCACAGGCTTCATGATGATGGGGGGGGAACAAGGTTCTTGAATGTTTAAAGATATTTTCAGCTGATGGGGTTTTCCTGCAAGAGCTACACTTCAAAAAAGGAGAAATGTAATATTTAAAGAGGAGCTTGGTTGGAGAGAGCCAATGCTGCCACCTACTGTAGTAACAGCAGAGGTATAGGTATCCTGATACATAAGAATGCACCCTTTTCCCTTGTATCCTACCTAGCATACAGACCAAGAAGGACATTTGCTAATTTTGAATTGTACCTTACATGGGGAAAAATACACATTGATTTCATTGTATATCCCCCCAAGGGGCAAACTTGATGTTTTTAGATATAATTAATTTTAGATCAAACCCAGACAGGAAGTATTTAGCAGGTGACCTAAATCGAGCATTCAGCAAGTTAGACAGATATAGCAATAAATAAGGGAAAGTCAAGGAAATTCCAAAGAGGCTGAAAATATTCATCTCTACAAATATTTTACAGGACACCTGGAGATTATTATTCCCAACTTGTTTCCTCAAAGTAAGTAAAGTCAAGAATTGACTACATTTTTACTTCCAAACAATATACTGGGTTCTAAAATCCATATTATAGACTGGGTGGTTCGAGCCCTGAATGCTGATTGGCTTACAGCCATGGTATATCAGACCGTATACCATGAGTATGACAAAAGTATTTTTACTGCTATAATTACGTTGATAACCAGTTTATAATAGCAATAAGGCACCTCTGGGGGTTTGTGATATATGGCCAATATACCACGGTCACGGGCTGTGTCAGGCACTCCGCGTTGTGTCATGCTTAAGAACAGCCCTTATCCGTGGTATATTAGCCATATACACCACATCTCCTTTGGCCTTATTGCTTAAATATCGTGATATTGGATCATTCTCCTGTATCATGCTTAATTACACCATCAGAAAATACACTTAGTGAGAATATGGAGAACGAACAGAGCACATCTTCAGGACCCAAAATATATTAGAGATAATTTGTGGTTTAGTACGGTACCCTGCGTCACTAATTTATTGCTCCAGACCAGCGCAAGGGGGAGTTAGAGCGCTGATTATGCTTTTGGGTCCCAAGGCGCTACTGTGTCTCTAACTGATAATGAATGGATGACATAAACCAAATAGAAACTGATAATTGTGCACTTACTTACTAAAACTGTTGTTACACCAAGGTTTTTATTCTAAGAGAAACTTAGACTAAAATTAGGGTGTGGAAATGTTAGGATTATCTTGCTCTTACTGTAGCCTACTCCCGACCGGTCATGTTGTACAGCGCCCGAGTGGCTGCATCGCAGTGCACTGCATTGCAGTGCAAACTGTATTGCTTCAGATATTGGTTTGATACCCATGCCGGCTGCGACCGGGAGACCCATGAGACAAGGGTAGGCTTTTGGTTTCTCTCCCTCTAAAAAAAAAAAAAAATCATTCAAAATAACAAAATGGCTTTATTTACAAATTAGTAAGAATGTGTTCAGGAAGGTTATTTGAAAATGAAATAATCTCCAAAATATCGTTATTTTTATAAACAACCCATAGAAGGTTGGTTTCAATTTCAGTTTAATCCACCAGAAAAGAATATCAACATTTTTTAACAAACCACAGACATTTGGTTGCAGTTTAATCCACCAGAAAAGACAGAACAAATAATACAACAAATATTGTGGTTCAACTCAAATATACTAAATGATTAAATGCCTCTTAGATATTAATTTAGAATCCTCTAAATGTAATTATTGGCGGAGAGTCACGTCAGTGTATTTAATTTTTTATTTATTTTTTAGATATACTGTAGGCCTTCCATAGCCGACATGAGTCTCACAAGTTTTGTTAAAAGTGGTGAAGTTATTTTTAATGTGTACGCAGCATTTGTGTATTGGAGTCACTTTTAATTCTTTATTGATCTGCAGTTTCTCTCATAGGCCACTGTAATCAATCGTTCTGCTCATCTGATGAAGGTGCACATGGATAAGATTCAAACTTTGAAGACCGAGATCGAGTCATTGAAGGCAGACCAGCAGAAAGAGAAACATTATCTGAGGTCAGAGATATGGGCAACAACTGATGCATTGGTCCAGAGCCAGGCGCTATTGGCAAGAGAGTCAGGCGGAGAATGACGCGTTGAAGAGGGCGAGGCACGCGATCCCAATCCATGCCAGGCACACCTCTGAGCTCTGGAACTCTACCTCTGACAGACAGTTAACATACCTGGTGGGTTCGTCAGGTCGTCAGTTCACCCTGAAATTTCCATTCCTCTTCTGACAACAGAACTTGATCAACTGCTCACCAGGCACAGCAAGGGCCGTCCGGACCGTTATTCTGTTCTGCTATTGCAAGGATGTCTAACCGAAGACAGATACCACGAGTGGACACAGAATACCAACTGGGATTGATCCTGAGGCAGATGTGTCTTACCAGTGAACCTCCGGGTGTTCATCATTAATACTCTCTCTCAGAAGTTTCTGTCCATGCAACCTTTAAAAAGCATTCAAGACAGAGTTAATGAGTACTTGAGGTCACTGAGAAAGTCTGGACATGTCCTGCTCTCCCTTATGTAAGGAATTAGACACTTACCATGTTTATTACAGTATGTAATTTAGAATTATATAAAAGCCCCTTAGATATTCTTAGAGATCCTAATGGAAAATGCCCCTTAGATATTAATATACTGTAGTCCTCCAATCCTCTAAATATAATTATTGGCTGAGTCACATCATTGAAAAAAATATTTGTTGATATACTGTAGGCCTACCGTAGGTGACATGAGTCTCACTAGTGTTGAGTAATGTGTTGTTAAAAGTGGTGTAGGTCTTATTTATTTAAAAAGCATATTGAAGTGAGAAGCAATAGGATTGGAAGCAATAACTGCTGTGGTCAACTATTTTAGCACTGTTTCACTCTGCTCTGAGACAAACATGGGGCCTGGTCTTGATAAATCAGTGAGATTTTTATTTTCACTGAATCTCCATTTCGGTATTGGTTAGACTACAATTAGGGTGTGGAAATGTTATGCTCTTAGTACTGCAGCCTACTCCCGACCGTCACGTTGTACAGCACCATATTTTCCGTTCCATCCTAATGGAAACCCTGTTTTTTTTTTCTTGGATAGAAATACCATAATATTAATCTAATTAAAATTAAATACATTTCTTAAAATCAATCCCATATACTATGTTCTTACAAAAATGGTTTTAAATTCTCTAGTACAGCCAATATTGAAGGCTATCAAATGCTTCTCAAAGATGCCCTCTTGTGGTCAAACTAGCATTAATGGTAACAATGGCTGACAATGAAATAACATGACATAGATTTCTGCGGCAGCCTGCAAGGTGTGCTGCAGTATGACACAACTTTTACAGGAAGAACCACTGTACAGGTTAAACTCAAATATTTGATGGCAAATAAATCCGGTAAACATCTCACAGCCCTCACAAAATGAATACACACCAAACCAGTTATGATTTTTAAAAGATAAGGATGCAAATGCTTTAATTAGAAACAACGCTATTAATATTGTAAAAAAATATAAAAGCTTCTATGAAAGTCAATATAAATCAGAATTAAATGATCTGATAACTGATCCTACAGCCTTCTTAGACTCAACAACCCTGAAGCAATTATCAGCAGATAGTTTAAAACAAATATCACAAAAGATGAATATCACCCAAAAATAAATAATAGACTGTTAAAACATTCGCTCAGAGAAAAGAACCAGGTCTTTTCCCATATAATTATTTATAAAAAATGTTTTTTTTAAATGGACAACACTTAATTCAGTACTTCCAATATCCATGTATCAAACGGTTATTTCAGTCATATTAAAACCAGATTCCTCTGTAGATTAAAGATTCATTTTTATAAATTGGCAACAATAAAATAATAATGAAACTTATAAACAATAGAATGGCAAAAGTACTTGATACATATTAAGGGTTTATTAAAAAAGGCTTACAAACAAATACAATAACATGTTTTAGTATTATACAATATGCAAAAAAAAACATGACTGTTGATGCTGAAAAGGCTTTTGACTGTCTTGTGTGGACTCTTATATTAAAAACTTTGGAAGCATTCATCTCTCCAGCTGAAATAATACATTTCATACGAATATTATACAAAAATCATAAAGCTAAAATATACAAAACTAAGCCATTATCTGATGAAATTTCTTTAGAAAGGGGCACAAGGCAGGGACGTCCCTTCTCCCCCCTCCTGTTTGGACTGGCAATTGAACAGTAAGAATTAGACAGGATCCAAATGTAACAGGTACCAGTATTGGTAAACATGAATATAAACTAAACTTATCTGCTGACGATCTCCTGATATACCTGACTCTAATACTGAAAACTCAGTGACCCCCTTGTTAAAAACAACATCTGTATTAAATCTCAGGATTTAAAATGAACGTGGAATTAATGTCAATAGGAAAAATCTACAGCAAACCTTTAAGTTTACTACAAAAAATATAAAATACTTATAGAATGCTTAATAAGTGACAACAAACAACAAATATAAATAAAGATAACTTTATCTCATTACTCAAAAAAATGAAAGCAGATCTAGGTAAATTTAATTACCTCCCCATAAATCTTACAGGTAGAACAAACCTTTTTAGAATGGCATGGCTCCAAAAGGTTTCATATTGATTTAATGGGAGTACCAATTACCCCACTGAAGACATTCTTTACAAAAGTAAACCCAGCCATAACAGACTTCATATAAAACCCATAGAATAAATAAGAACGTTTTACATGTCCCTGAATCTGAGGGGGGTTTTAACTTTCCAGACTTGGAATAGTATCAACTCGCCACCCAAGACTTTTACTTGCGACATACACTGAGTATACAAAACATTAAAACAACTGCTCTTTCCATGACATAGACTGACCATCTTAATACAGGTGAAAGCTATAATCCCTTATTGATGTCACTTGTTAAATCCACTCCAATCAGTGTAGATTCAGGGGAGGAAACTGGTTAATGAAGGATTTTTAATCCTTGAGACATGAGGTCTGATAGTGGCCAGTTCATATGATCAGACCTCAGGATAAGACCCAGATGCAGACAATTCTAAGTAACAAAAGTTTATTACAAAAACAAACGATTGGTCAAGGGCAGGCAGAGGTCAGTAATCCAGGGCAGTGTTACAAGGTACAGAACAGCGGGCAGGGCAGGCAGAGGTCAGTAATCCAGGGCAGTGTTACAAGGTACAGAACAGCGGTCAGGGCAGGCAGAGGTGAGGAATCCAGGGCAGCGTTACAAGGTACAGAACAGCGGGCAGGGCAGGCAGAACGGTCAAAATCGGGAAAACTATAAAACAGGGACTAGAGAGAAAACAGGAGTATGGGAAGAACACTGGCAGGCTTGACAAGACGAGATGAACTGGCAACAGACAAACAGAGAGAACAGGTATAAAAACACAGGGGATAATGGGGAAAATGGGCGACACCTGGAGGGGGGTGGAGACAAGCACAAGACAGGTGAAATAGATCAGGGTGTGACAGCTTGTCTTTAGAAACTATTGTACAATCAGCTTGTCTTGACAGTGCACAGAAGAAGTGTGTGTCTCGGTCGGTATAGCCTGGGGCTGGCACCGCCACTCATACATAACTGAACGCTAAATGGCATACATTATGTGATGATTGGATCAGTCTATGATTATTCTATATTAAGGCCATGGGTAATAGGCGGTGGACCAGTCTATGATTATTCTATATTAAGGCCATGGGTAGTAGAGAGTGGATCAGTCTATGATTATTCTATATTAAGGCCATGGGTAGTATGCAGTGGACCAGTCCATGATTATTCTATATTAAGGCCATGGGTAGTATGCAGTGGACCAGTCTATGATTATTCTATATTAAGGCCATGGGTAGTAGACAGTGGATCAGTCGATGGTTATTCTATATTAAGGTCATGGGTAATAGGCAGTGGATCAGTCTATGATTATTCTATATTAAAGCCATGGGTAGTAGGCAGTGGACCAGTCTATGATTATTCTATATTAAGGCCATGGGTAGTAGGCAGTGGACCAGTCTATGATTATTCTATATTAAGGTCATGGGTAGTAGGTAGTGGACCAGTCTATGATTATTCTATATTAAGGCCATGGGTAGGCAGTGGACCAGTCTATGATTATTCTATATTAAGGCCATGGGTAGGCAGTGGACCAGTCTATGATTATTCTATTTTAAGGCCATGGGTAGTAGGTAGTGGACCAGTCTATGATTATTCTATATTAAGGTCATGGGTAGTAGGTAGTGGACCAGTCTATGATTATTCTATATTAAAGCCATGGGTAGTAGGCGGTGGACCAGTCTATGATTATTTTATATTAAGGCCATGGGTAGTAGGTAGTGGACCAGTCTATGATTATTCTATATTAAGGCCATGGGGTAGTAGGCAGTGGACCAGTCATGGGTAGTAGGCAGTGGACCAGTCTATGATTATTCTATATTAAGGCCATGGGTAGTAGGTAGTGGACCAGTCTATGATTATTCTATATTAAGGCCATGGGTAGTAGGTAGTGGACCAGTCTATGATTATTCTATATTAAGGCCATGGGTAGGCAGTGGACCAGTCTATGATTATTCTATTTTAAGGCCATGGGTAGTAGGAGTGGACCAGTCTATGATTATTCTATATTAAGGCCATGGGTAGTAGGTAGTGGACCAGTCTATGATTATTCTATATTAAGGCCATGGGTAGTAGGCAGTGGACCAGTCTATGATTATTCTATATTAAGGCCATGGGTAGTAGGCAGTGGACCAGTCTATGATTATTCTATATTAAGGCCATGGGTAGTAGGCAGTGGACCAGTCTATGATTATTCTATATTAAGGCCATTATTCTATATTAAGGCCATGGTAGTAGGCAGTGGACCAGTCTATAATTATTCTATATTAAGGCCATGGGTAGTAGGCAGTGGACCAGTCTATAATTATTCTATATTAAGGCCATGGGTAGTAGGCAGTGGACCAGTCTATGATTATTCTATATTAAGGCCATGGGTAGTATGCAGTGGACCAGTCCATGATTATTCTATATTAAGGCCATGGGTAGTAGGCAGTGGACCAGTCTATGATTATTCTATATTAAGGCCATGGGTAGTAGGCAGTGGACCAGTCTATAATTATTCTATATTAAGGCCATGGGTAGTAGGCAGTGGACCAGTCTATAATTATTCTATATTAAGGCCATGGGTAGTAGGCAGTGGACCAGTCTATAATTATTCTATATTAAGGCCATGGGTAGTAGGCAGTGGACCAGTCAACCTCTGGAGAATGTCAACACTCTTCTCATTAATACCCCGTCAGTTCATGTCCATTGGCTCAGTCTCAGGCTGGGATTCAAACAAAGGCTCGTTAAAGTGCAGTTTCCCCAACATTCACAGTACCCCCCCAGTATTGTCTCATAGCCTGACGTGGTGACACGATGACATCACCACCCTCAGTCCCCCAGGATCCTTTCATAACCATCAGCCCGGCCAGCTCTGCAGCCCACCACGCTGGAGGAGAAGAAAACACACGTTACAAAGGAAAAGTGGTTGCACTTTACATTTACAGGGCCCTTATTACTGTGTCACCATTCAGTGTAACAACAACCTGTACTTACACTGTACTTAGGGGTATGATGTCCTCTGGAGCCAATAGAGCATGGCGCTTGTAATGCCAGCATAGTGGGTGGATTTCCCAGGACCACCCGTATGTAAAATGTGTGTACGCATGACTACGTTCCTTTGGATAAAAGTGTCTGCTAAATGGAATATACTATTATATATTATGTACCTGACAGGTATGGTGGCGAGGACTGATGATGTCATATCTTACCTGCCCAGCTATGGTGGTGAGGACTGATGATGTCATATCTTACCTGACAGGTATGGTGGCGAGGACTGATGATGTCATGTCTTACCTGACAGGTATGGTGGTAAGGACTGATGATGTCATATCTTACCTGACAGGTATGGTGGTGAGGACTGATGATGTCATGTCTTACCTGACCAGGTATGGTGGTGAGGACTGATGATGTCATGTCTTACCTGACCAGGTATGGTGGTGAGGACTGATGATGACATGTCTTACCTGACAGGTATGGTGGCGAGGACTGATGATGTCATGTCTTACCTGACAGGTATGGTGGTGAGGACTGATGATGTCATGTCTTACCTGACAAGGTATGGTGGTGAGGACTGATGATGTCATATCTTACCTGACCAGGTATGGTGGTGAGCACTGATGATGTCATGTCTTACCTGACAGGTATGGTGGCGAGGACTGATGATGTCATGTCTTACCTGACAAGGTATGGTGGTGAGGACTGATGATGTCATATCTTACCTGACCGGTATGGTGGTGAGGACTGATGATGTCATGTCTTACCTGACAGGTATGGTGGCGAGGACTGATGATGTCATGTCTTACCTGACAGGTATGGTGGCGAGGACGGTGAAGATGCTGGACAGGGTGAAGACGAACCCGGGAAACCAGTCCAGCGTAGCCTGGTACACCTTGGTGTAGATGGGAGTGTAGGCCAGGCTGGCAATCTTAAAGGACAGCTGCAGTGAGATGAGGGTGATCCCTGTGAAGAGAAAAGACATGTCAGTTAGCATTGCCTGTCTGCTGCAGTTTCCTACCAGTGTCCGTAGAGGAAGCTGGTACACCACACACTGTGGGTCTGAAAGGAGCAGATGAAAGCATTATGTCAATGGGTGAAAGGCATTTCCTATTTTTCTCTCTGCCAGATCAGTGTAGTGCTCCCTTTTTCAAATGATTAGGGACCTATTCAATCTCTATCGCGGAAACCTTACAGATTGCGTAACTTACATTTGAAGGTAATTCTGATTGAGCTGACCTATGCAGCATTTACCTGTAAATGCAGTCTCCCGCTAATGCGGGCACATTGCCTTTGAATTCCAACCACTGTAATGTTACATAGAGCACCTAAAGGAAGCAGAACTGGATACACTAGCTGGTCAGATAGTTCCAGTTGAGTAAAGTTGTTGGCAGAAAGTAAATCTATTCATGCTGTGGTGGTGATGTGCAAAAGGTTGACTTGTCTGCTTGCTACGGTAGTTGTAACTTCCCCTTTTTACCTCGTCACAGTAGAACAGGGAAGAGAATCACCAGAGTGCCTGTTCTGGGTCAACCACATACTAACGTGACGAAAGCTTTGTTATAGTTATTTACTTAGCGACAACAAGGGTGCATCCCTAAAGGTCTCCTGTTCCCTACAGGAGTGGAGGGGTTTGTAGTGCATCCCTAAAGGTCTCCTGTTCCCTACAGGAGTGGAGGGGTTCGTAGTGCATCCCTAAAGGTCTCCTGTTCCCTACAGGAGTGGAGGGGTTCGTAGTGCATCCCTAAAGGTCTCCTGTTCCCTACAGGAGTGGAGGGGTTCGTAGTGCATCCCTAAAGGTCTCCTGTTCCCTACAGGAGTGAAGGGGTTGGTAAGTGTACTATAAAGGTCTCCTGTTCCCTACAGGAGTGGAGGGGCTCGTAGTGCATCCCTAAAGGTCTCCTGTTCCCTACAGGAGTGGAGGGGTTCGTAGTGCATCCCTAAAGGTCTCCTGTTTCCTACAGGAGTGGAGGGGTTCGTAGTGCATCCCTAAAGGTCTCCTGTTTCCTACAGGACTGGAGGGGTTCGTAGTGCATCCCTAAAGGTCTCCTGTTCCCTACAGGAGTGGAGGGGTTCGTAGTGCATCCCTAAAGGTCTCCTGTTCCCTAAAAGAGTGGAGGGGTTCGTAGTGCATCCCTAAAGGTCTCCTGTTCCCTACAGGAGTGGAGGGGTTGGTAGTGCATCCCTAAAGGTCTCCTGTTCCCTACAGGAGTGGAGGGGTTCGTAGTGCATCCCTAAAGGTCTCCTGTTCCCTACAGGAGTGGAGGGTTTCGTAGTGCATCCCTTCCCTAAAGGTCTCCTGTTCCCTACAGGAGTGGAGGGTTCCCTACAGGAGTGGAGTGCATCCCTAAAGGTCTCCTGTTCCCTACAGGAGTGGAGGGGTTCGTGTCCCTAAAGGTCATCCCTAAAGGTCTCCCCTGTCTCCTCCCTACAGGAGTGGAGGGGTTCCTAGTGCATCCCTAAAGGTCTCCTGTTCCCTACAGGAGTGGAGGGGTTCGTAGTGCATCCCTAAAGGTCTCCTGTTCCCTACAGGAGTGGAGGGGTTCGTAGTGCATCCCTAAAGGTCTCCTGTTCCCTACAGGAGTGGAGGGGTTCGTAGTGCATCCCTAAAGGTCTCCTGTTCCCTACAGGAGTGGAGGGGTTCGTAGTGCATCCCTAAAGGTCTCCTGTTCCCTACAGGAGTGGAGGGGTTCGGTAGTGCATCCCTAAAGGTCTCCTGTTCCCTACAGGAGTGGAGGGGTTGGTAGTGCACTATAAAGGTCTCCTGTTCCCTACAGGAGTGGAGGGGTTGGTCTCCTGTTCCCTACAGGAGTGGAGGGGTTGTAAGTGTACTATAAAGGTCTCCTGTTCCCTACAGGAGTGGAGGGGTTGGTAAGTGTACCCTAAAGGTCTCCTGTTCCCTACAGGAGTGGAGGGGTTGGTAGTGCATCCCTAAAGGTCTCCTGTTCCCTACAGGAGTGGAGGGGTTGGTAAGTGCATCCCTAAAGGTCTCCTGTTCCCTACAGGAGTGGAGGGGTTGTAGTGCATCCTAAAGGTCTCCTGTTCCCTACAGGAGTGGAGGGGTTGGTAGTGCATCCCTAAAGGTCTCCTGTTCCCTACAGGAGTGGAGGGGTTCGTAGTGCATCCCTAAAGGTCTCCTGTTCCCTACAGGAGTGGAGGGGTTCGTAGTGCATCCCTAAAGGTCTCCTGTTCCCTACAGGAGTGGAGGGGTTCGTAGTGCATCCCTAAAGGTCTCCTGTTCCCTACAGGAGTGGAGGGGTTCGTAGTGCATCCCTAAAGGTCTCCTGTTCCCTACAGGAGTGGAGGGGTTCGTAGTGCATCCCTAAAGGTCTCCTGTTCCCTACAGGAGTGGAGGGGTTCGTAGTGCATCCCTAAAGGTCTCCTGTTCCCTACAGGAGTGGAGGGGTTGGTAAGTGCACCCTAAAGGTCTATAAAGGTCTCCTGTTCCCTACAGGAGTGGAGGGGTTGGTAAGTGCATCCCTAAAGGTCTCCTGTTCCCTACAGGAGTGGAGGGGTTGGTAGTGCATCCTAAAGGTCTCCTGTTCCCTACAGGAGTGGAGGGGTTGGTAAGTGTCCTATAAAGGTCTCCTGTTCCCTACAGGAGTGGAGGGGTTGGTAGTGCATCCCTAAAGGTCTCCTGTTCCCTACAGGAGTGGAGGGGTTCGTAGTGCATCCCTAAAGGTCTCCTGTTCCCTACAGGAGTGGAGGGGTTCTAGTGCATCCCTAAAGGTCTCCTGTTCCCTACAGGAGTGGAGGGGTTGGTAGTGCATCCCTAAAGGTCTCCTGTTCCCTACAGGAGTGGAGGGGTTCGTAGTGCATCCCTAAAGGTCTCCTGTTCCCTACAGGAGTGGAGGGGTTGGTAGTGCATCCCTAAAGGTCTCCTGTTCCCTACAGGAGTGGAGGGGTTGGTAGTGCATCCCTAAAGGTCTCCTGTTCCCTACAGGAGTGGAGGGTTCGTAGTGCATCCCTAAAGGTCTCCTGTTCCCTACAGGAGTGGAGGGGTTCGTAGTGCATCCCTAAAGGTCTCCTGTTCCCTACAGGAGTGGAGGGGTTCTAGTGCATCCCTAAAGGTCTCCTGTTCCCTACAGGAGTGGAGGGGTTGGTAGTGCATCCCTAAAGGTCTCCTGTTCCCTACAGGAGTGGAGGGGTTCGTAGTGCATCCCTAAAGGTCTCCTGTTCCCTACAGGAGTGGAGGGGTTCGTAGTGCATCCCTAAAGGTCTCCTGTTCCCTACAGGAGTGGAGGGGTTCGTAGTGCATCCCTAAAGGTCTCCTGTTCCCTACAGGAGTGGAGGGGTTCGTAGTGCATCCCTAAAGGTCTCCTGTTCCCTACAGGAGTGGAGGGGTTCGTAGTGCATCCCTAAAGGTCTCCTGTTCCCTACAGGAGTGGAGGGGTTGGTAAGTGTACTATAAAGGTCTCCTGTTCCCTACAGGAGTGGAGGGGTTGGTAAGTGTACTATAAAGGTCTCCTGTTCCCTACAGGAGTGGAGGGGTTGGTAAGTGTACTATAAAGGTCTCCTGTTCCCTACAGGAGTGGAGGGGTTGGTAAGTGTACTATAAAGGTCTCCTGTTCCCTACAGGAGTGGAGGGGTTGGTAAGTGCTCCTATAAAGGTCTCCTGTTCCCTACAGGAGTGGAGGGGTTGGTAAGTGCGTCCTAAAGGTCTCCTGTTCGCTACAGGAGTGGAGGGGTTGGTAAGTGTACTATAAAGGTCTCCTGTTCCCTACAGGAGTGGAGGGGTTGGTAAGTGTACTATAAAGGTCTCCTGTTCCCTACAGGAGTGGAGGGGTTGGTAAGTGTACTATAAAGGTCTCCTGTTCCCTACAGGAGTGGAGGGGTTGGTAAGTGCATCCCTAAAGGTCTCCTGTTCCCTACAGGAGTGGAGGGGTTCGTAGTGCATCCCTAAAGGTCTCCTGTTCCCTACAGGAGTGGAGGGGTTCGTAGTGCATCCCTAAAGGTCTCCTGTTCCCTACAGGAGTGGAGGGGTTGGTAAGTGTACTATAAAGGTCTCCTGTTCCCTACAGGAGTGGAGGGGTTGGTAAGTGTACTATAAAGGTCTCCTGTTCCCTACAGGAGTGGAGGGGTTGGTAAGTGTACTATAAAGGTCTCCTGTTCCCTACAGGAGTGGAGGGGTTGGTAAGTGCGTCCCTAAAGGTCTCCTGTTCCCTACAGGAGTGGAGGGGTTCGTAGTGCATCCCTAAAGGTCTCCTGTTCCCTACAGGAGTGGAGGGGTTCGTAGTGCATCCCTAAAGGTCTCCTGTTCCCTACAGGAGTGGAGGGGTTCGTAGTGCATCCCTAAAGGTCTCCTGTTCCCTACAGGAGTGGAGGGGTTCGTAGTGCATCCCTAAAGGTCTCCTGTTCCCTACAGGAGTGGAGGGGTTCGTAGTGCATCCCTAAAGGTCTCCTGTTCCCTACAGGAGTGGAGGGGTTCGTAGTGCATCCCTAAAGGTCTCCTGTTCCCTACAGGAGTGGAGGGGTTCGTAGTGCATCCCTAAAGGTCTCCTGTTCCCTACAGGAGTGGAGGGGTTCGTAGTGCATCCCTAAAGGTCTCCTGTTCCCTACAGGAGTGGAGGGGTTCGTAGTGCATCCCTAAAGGTCTCCTGTTCCCTACAGGAGTGGAGGGGTTCTGCATCCCTAAAGGTCTCCTGTTCCCTACAGGAGTGGAGGGGTTCGTAGTGCATCCCTAAAGGTCTCCTGTTCCCTACAGGAGTGGAGGGGTTGGTAGTGCATCCCTAAAGGTCTCCTGTTCCCTACAGGAGTGGAGGGGTTGGTAGTGCATCCCTAAAGGTCTCCTGTTCCCTACAGGAGTGGAGGGGTTGGTAAGTGCACTATAAAGGTCTCCTGTTCCCTACAGGAGTGGAGGGGTTGGTAAGTGCATCTATAAAGGTCTCCTGTTCCCTACAGGAGTGGAGGGGTTGGTAAGTGTACCTAAAGGTCTCCTGTTCCCTACAGGAGTGGAGAGGGTTGGTAAGGGTTGGTCTCCTGTTCCCTAAGTGAGTCCTAAAGGTCTCCTGTTCCCTACAGGACTGGAGGGGTTGGTAAGTGTACTATAAGGTCTCCTGTTCCCTACAGGTGTGGAGGGGTTGGTAAGTGCACTATAAAGGTCTCCTGTTCCCTACAGGAGTGGAGGGGTTCGTAGTGCACTATAAAGGTCTCCTGTTCCCTACAGGAGTGGAGGGGTTCGTAGTGCATCCCTAAAGGTCTCCTGCTCCCTACAGGAGTGGAGGGGTTCGTAGTGCATCCCTAAAGGTCTCCTGTTCCCTACAGGAGTGGAGGGGTTGGTAAGTGTACTATAAAGGTCTCCTGTTCCCTACAGGAGTGGAGGGGTTGGTAAGTGCGTCCCTAAAGGTCTCCTGTTCCCTACAGGAGTGGAGGGGTTGGTAGTGCATCCCTAAAGGTCTCCTGTTCCCTACAGGAGTGGAGGGGTTCGTAGTGCATCCCTAAAGGTCTCCTGTTCCCTACAGGAGTGGAGGGGTTCGTAGTGCATCCCTAAAGGTCTCCTGTTCCCTACAGGAGTGGAGGGGTTCGTAGTGCATCCCTAAAGGTCTCCTGTTCCCTACAGGAGTGGAGGGGGTTGGTAAGTGCATCCCTAAAGGTCTCCTGTTCCCTACAGGAGTGGAGGGGTTCGTAGTGCATCCCTAAAGGTCTCCTGTTCCCTACAGGAGTGGAGGGGTTCGTAGTGCATCCCTAAAGGTCTCCTGTTCCCTACAGGAGTGGAGGGGTTCGTAGTGCATCCCTAAAGGTCTCCTGTTCCCTACAGGAGTGGAGGGGTTGTAGTGCATCCCTAAAGGTCTCCTGTTCCCTACAGGAGTGGAGGGGTTGGTAGTGCATCCCTAAAGGTCTCCTGTTCCCTACAGGAGTGGAGGGGTTGTAGTGCATCCCTAAAGGTCTCCTGTTCCCTACAGGAGTGGAGGGGTTGGTAGTGCATCCCTAAAGGTCTCCTGTTCCCTACAGGAGTGGAGGGGTTGGTAGTGCATCCCTAAAGGTCTCCTGTTCCCTACAGGAGTGGAGGGGTTCGTAGTGCATCCCTAAAGGTCTCCTGTTCCCTACAGGAGTGGAGGGGTTCGTAGTGCATCCCTAAAGGTCTCCTGTTCCCTACAGGAGTGGAGGGGTTCGTAGTGCATCCCTAAAGGTCTCCTGTTCCCTACAGGAGTGGAGGGGTTCGTAGTGCATCCCTAAAGGTCTCCTGTTCCCTACAGGAGTGGAGGGGTTCGTAGTGCATCCCTAAAGGTCTCCTGTTCCCTACAGGAGTGGAGGGGTTCGTAGTGCATCCCTAAAGGTCTCCTGTTCCCTACAGGAGTGGAGGGGTTCGTAGTGCATCCCTAAAGGTCTCCTGTTCCCTACAGGAGTGGAGGGGTTCGTAGTGCATCCCTAAAGGTCTCCTGTTCCCTACAGGAGTGGAGGGGTTCGTAGTGCATCCCTAAAGGTCTCCTGTTCCCTACAGGAGTGGAGGGGTTCGTAGTGCATCCCTAAAGGTCTCCTGTTCCCTACAGGAGTGGAGGGGTTGGTAGTGCATCCCTAAAGGTCTCCTGTTCCCTACAGGAGTGGAGGGGTTCGTAGTGCATCCCTAAAGGTCTCCTGTTCCCTACAGGAGTGGAGGGGTTCGTAGTGCATCCCTAAAGGTCTCCTGTTCCCTACAGGAGTGGAGGGGTTCCTAGTGCATCCCTAAAGGTCTCCTGTTCCCTACAGGAGTGGAGGGGTTCGTAGTGCATCCCTAAAGGTCTCCTGTTCCCTACAGGAGTGGAGGGGTTGGTAGTGCATCCCTAAAGGTCTCCTGTTCCCTACAGGAGTGGAGGGGTTGTAAGCATCTATAAAGGTCTCCTGTTCCCTACAGGAGTGGAGGGGTTGGTAAGTGCACTATAAAGGTCTCCTGTTCCCTACAGGAGTGGAGGGGTTGGTAAGTGCACTATAAAGGTCTCCTGTTCCCTACAGGAGTGGAGGGGTTGGTAAGTGCATCCCTAAAGGTCTCCTGTTCCCTACAGGAGTGGAGGGGTTGGTAGTGCATCCCTAAAGGTCTCCTGTTCCCTACAGGAGTGGAGGGGTTGGTAAGTGTACTATAAAAGGTCTCCTGTTCCCTACAGGAGTGGAGGGGTTGGTAGTGCATCCCTAAAAGGTCTCCTGTTCCCTACAGGAGTGGAGGGGTTGGTAAGTGCATCCCTAAAGGTCTCCTGTTCCCTAAAAGAGTGGAGGGGTTGGTAGTGCATCCCTAAAGGTCTCCTGTTCCCTACAGGAGTGGAGGGGTTCGTAGTGCATCCCTAAAGGTCTCCTGTTCCCTACAGGAGTGGAGGGGTTGGTAGTGCATCCCTAAAGGTCTCCTGTTCGCTACAGGAGTGGAGGGGTTGGTAAGTGTACTATAAAGGTCTCCTGTTCCCTACAGGAGTGGAGGGGTTGGTAAGTGTACTATAAAGGTCTCCTGTTCCCTACAGGAGTGGATGGGTTGGTAGTGCACCCTAAAGGTCTCCTGTTCCCTACAGGAGTGGAGGGGTTGGTAGTGCATCCCTAAAGGTCTCCTGTTCCCTACAGGAGTGGAGGGGTTCGTAGTGCATCCCTAAAGGTCTCCTGTTCCCTACAGGAGTGGAGGGGTTGGTAGTGCATCCCTAAAGGTCTCCTGTTCCCCACAGGAGTGGAGGGGTTTGTAGTGCATCCCTAAAGGTCTCCTGTTCCCTACAGGAGTGGAGGGGTTCGTAGTGCATCCCTAAAGGTCTCCTGTTCCCTACAGGAGTGGAGGGGTTCGTAGTGCATCCCTAAAGGTCTCCTGTTTCCTACAGGAGTGGAGGGGTTCGTAGTGCATCCCTAAAGGTCTCCTGTTCCCTACAGGAGTGGAGGGGTTCGTAGTGCATCCCTAAAGGTCTCCTGTTCCCTACAGGAGTGGAGGGGTTCGTAGTGCATCCCTAAAGGTCTCCTGTTCCCTACAGGAGTGGAGGGGTTCGTAGTGCATCCCTAAAGGTCTCCTGTTCCCTACAGGAGTGGAGGGGTTCGTAGTGCATCCCTAAAGGTCTCCTGTTCCCTACAGGAGTGGAGGGTTTCGTAGTGCATCCCTAAAGGTCTCCTGTTCCCTACAGGAGTGGAGGGGTTCGTAGTGCATCCCTAAAGGTCTCCTGTTCCCTACAGGAGTGGAGGGGTTCGTAGTGCATCCCTAAAGGTCTCCTGTTCCCTACAGGAGTGGAGGGGTTGGTAGTGCATCCCTAAAGGTCTCCTGTTCCCTACAGGAGTGGAGGGGTTGGTAAGTGTACTATAAAGGTCTCCTGTTCCCTACAGGAGTGGAGGGGTTGGTAAGTGTACTATAAAGGTCTCCTGTTCCCTACAGGAGTGGAGGGGTTGGTAAGTGCATCCCTAAAGGTCTCCTGTTCCCTACAGGAGTGGAGGGGTTGGTAGTGCATCCCTAAAGGTCTCCTGTTCCCTACAGGAGTGGAGGGGTTGGTAGTGCATCCTAAAGGTCTCCTGTTCCCTACAGGAGTGGAGGGGTTGGTAGTGCATCCCTAAAGGTCTCCTGTTCCCTACAGGAGTGGAGGGGTTCGTAGTGCATCCCTAAAGGTCTCCTGTTCCCTACAGGAGTGGAGGGGTTCGTAGTGCATCCCTAAAGGTCTCCTGTTCCCTACAGGAGTGGAGGGGTTGGTAGTGCATCCTAAAGGTCTCCTGTTCCCTACAGGAGTGGAGGGGTTCGTAGTGCATCCCTAAAGGTCTCCTGTTCCCTACAGGAGTGGAGGGGTTCGTAGTGCATCCCTAAAGGTCTCCTGTTCCCTACAGGAGTGGAGGGGTTCGTAGTGCATCCCTAAAGGTCTCCTGTTCCCTACAGGAGTGGAGGGGTTCGTAGTGCATCCCTAAAGGTCTCCTGTTCCCTACAGGAGTGGAGGGGTTCGTAGTGCATCCCTAAAGGTCTCCTGTTCCCTACAGGAGTGGAGGGGTTCGTAGTGCATCCCTAAAGGTCTCCTGTTCCCTACAGGAGTGGAGGGGTTCGTAGTGCATCCCTAAAGGTCTCCTGTTCCCTACAGGAGTGGAGGGGTTGTAGTGCATCCCTAAAGGTCTCCTGTTCCCTACAGGAGTGGAGGGGTTCGTAGTGCATCCCTAAAGGTCTCCTGTTCCCTACAGGAGTGGAGGGGTTCGTAGTGCATCCCTAAAGGTCTCCTGTTCCCTACAGGAGTGGAGGGGTTCGTAGTGCATCCCTAAAGGTCTCCTGTTCCCTACAGGAGTGGAGGGGTTCGTAGTGCATCCCTAAAGGTCTCCTGTTCCCTACAGGAGTGGAGGGGTTCGTAGTGCATCCCTAAAGGTCTCCTGTTCCCTACAGGAGTGGAGGGGTTCGTAGTGCATCCCTAAAGGTCTCCTGTTCCCTACAGGAGTGGAGGGGTTCGTAGTGCATCCCTAAAGGTCTCCTGTTCCCTACAGGAGTGGAGGGGTTCGTAGTGCATCCCTAAAGGTCTCCTGTTCCCTACAGGAGTGGAGGGGTTCTCCTGTAGTGCATCCCTAAAGGTCTCCTGTTCCCTACAGGAGTGGAGGGGTTCGTAGTGCATCCCTAAAGGTCTCTTGCTCCCTACAGGAGTGGAGGGGTTCGTAGTGCATCCCTAAAGGTCTCCTGTTCCCTACAGGAGTGGAGGGGTTGGTAAGTGTACTATAAAGGTCTCCTGTTCCCTACAGGAGTGGAGGGGTTGGTAAGTGTACTATAAAGGTCTCCTGTTCCCTACAGGTGTGGAGGGGTTGGTAAGTGTACTATAAAGGTCTCCTGTTCCCTACAGGTGTGGAGGGGTTCGTAGTGCATCCCTAAAGGTCTCCTGTTCCCTACAGGTGTGAAGGGGTTCGTAGTGCACCCTAAAGGTCTCCTGTTCCCTACAGGAGTGGAGGGGTTCGTAGTGCATCCCTAAAGGTCTCCTGTTCCCTACAGGAGTGGAGGGGTTCGTAGTGCATCCCTAAAGGTCTCCTGTTCCCTACAGGAGTGGAGGGGTTCGTAGTGCATCCCTAAAGGTCTCCTGTTCCCTACAGGAGTGGAGGGGTTCGTAGTGCATCCCTAAAGGTCTCCTGTTCCCTACAGGAGTGGAGGGGTTCCATCCCTAAAGGTCTCCTGTTCCCTACAGGAGTGGAGGGGTTCGTAGTGCATCCCTAAAGGTCTCCTGTTCCCTACAGGAGTGGAGGGGTTCGTAGTGCATCCCTAAAGGTCTCCTGTTCCCTACAGGAGTGGAGGGGTTCGTAGTGCATCCCTAAAGGTCTCCTGTTCCCTACAGGAGTGGAGGGGTTCGTAGTGCATCCCTAAAGGTCTCCTGTTCCCTACAGGAGTGGAGGGGTTCGTAGTGCATCCCTAAAGGTCTCCTGTTCCCTACAGGAGTGGAGGGGTTCGTAGTGCATCCCTAAAGGTCTCCTGTTCCCTACAGGAGTGGAGGGGTTCGTAGTGCATCCCTAAAGGTCTCCTGTTCCCTACAGGAGTGGAGGGGTTCGTAGTGCATCCCTAAAGGTCTCCTGTTCCCTACAGGAGTGGAGGGGTTCGTAGTGCATCCCTAAAGGTCTCCTGTTCCCTACAGGAGTGGAGGGGTTCGTAGTGCATCCCTAAAGGTCTCCTGTTCCCTACAGGAGTGGAGGGTTCGTAGTGCATCCCTAAAGGTCTCCTGTTCCCTACAGGAGTGGAGGGGTTCGTAGTGCATCCCTAAAGGTCTCCTGTTCCCTACAGGAGTGGAGGGGTTCGTAGTGCATCCCTAAAGGTCTCCTGTTCCCTACAGGAGTGGAGGGGTTCGTAGTGCATCCCTAAAGGTCTCCTGTTTCCTACAGGAGTGGAGGGGTTCGTAGTGCATCCCTAAAGGTCTCCTGTTCCCTACAGGAGTGGAGGGGTTCGTAGTGCATCCCTAAAGGTCTCCTGTTCCCTACAGGAGTGGAGGGGTTGGTAGTGCATCCCTAAAGGTCTCCTGTTCCCTACAGGAGTGGAGGGGTTGGTAGTGCATCCCTAAAGGTCTCCTGTTCCCTACAGGAGTGGAGGGGTTGGTAGTGCATCCCTAAAGGTCTCCTGTTCCCTACAGGAGTGGAGGGGGGTTCCCTAAAGGTCTCCTGTTCCCTACAGGAGTGGAGGGGTTCTAGTGCATCCCTAAAGGTCTCCTGTTCCCTACAGGAGTGGAGGGGTTCGTAGTGCATCCCTAAAGGTCTCCTGTTCCCTACAGGAGTGGAGGGGTTCGTAGTGCATCCCTAAAGGTCTCCTGTTCCCTACAGGAGTGGAGGGGTTGGTAGTGCATCCCTAAAGGTCTCCTGTTCCCTACAGGAGTGGAGGGGTTCGTAGTGCATCCCTAAAGGTCTCCCCTAAAGGTCTCCTGTTCCCTGGAGGGGTTCGTAGTGCATCAGGAGTGGAGGGGTTGGTAGTGCATCCCTAAAGGTCTCCTGTTCCCTACAGGAGTGGAGGGGTTGGTAAGTGCATCTAAAAGGTCTCCTGTTCCCTACAGGAGTGGAGGGGTTGGTAAGTGTACTATAAAGGTCTCCTGTTCCCTACAGGAGTGGAGGGGTTGGTAAGTGTACTATAAAGGTCTCCTGTTCCCTACAGGAGTGGAGGGGTTCGTAGTGCATCCCTAAAGGTCTCCTGTTCCCTACAGGAGTGGAGGGGTTGGTAGTGCATCCCTAAAGGTCTCCTGTTCCCTACAGGAGTGGAGGGGTTCGTAGTGCATCCCTAAAGGTCTCCTGTTCCCTACAGGAGTGGAGGGGTTGGTAGTGCATCCCTAAAGGTCTCCTGTTCCCTACAGGAGTGGAGGGGTTGTAGTGCATCCCTAAAGGTCTCCTGTTCCCTACAGGAGTGGAGGGGTTCGTAGTGCATCCCTAAAGGTCTCCTGTTCCCTACAGGAGTGGAGGGGTTCGTAGTGCATCCCTAAAGGTCTCCTGTTCCCTACAGGAGTGGAGGGGTTGGTAGTGCATCCCTAAAGGTCTCCTGTTCCCTACAGGAGTGGAGGGGTTGGTAGTGCATCCCTAAAGGTCTCCTGTTCCCTACAGGAGTGGAGGGGTTCGTAGTGCATCCCTAAAGGTCTCCTGTTCCCTACAGGAGTGGAGGGGTTGGTAGTGCATCCCTAAAGGTCTCCTGTTCCCTACAGGAGTGGAGGGGTTCGTAGTGCATCCCTAAAGGTCTCCTGTTCCCTACAGGAGTGGAGGGGTTCGTAGTGCATCCCTAAAGGTCTCCTGTTCCCTACAGGAGTGGAGGGGTTCGTAGTGCATCCCTAAAGGTCTCCTGTTCCCTACAGGAGTGGAGGGGTTCGTAGTGCATCCCTAAAGGTCTCCTGTTCCCTACAGGAGTGGAGGGGTTCGTAGTGCATCCCTAAAGGTCTCCTGTTCCCTACAGGAGTGGAGGGGTTCGTAGTGCATCCCTAAAGGTCTCCTGTTCCCTACAGGAGTGGAGGGGTTCGTAGTGCATCCCTAAAGGTCTCCTGTTCCCTACAGGTGGAGGGGTTCGTAGTGCATCCCTAAAGGTCTCCTGTTCCCTACAGGAGTGGAGGGGTTGGTAGTGCATCCCTAAAGGTCTCCTGTTCCCTACAGGAGTGGAGGGGTTCGTAGTGCATCCCTAAAGGTCTCCTGTTCCCTACAGGAGTGGAGGGGTTGGTAGTGCATCCCTAAAGGTCTCCTGTTCCCTACAGGAGTGGAGGGGTTGGTAGTGCATCCCTAAAGGTCTCCTGTTCCCTACAGGAGTGGAGGGGTTGGTAGTGCATCCCTAAAGGTCTCCTGTTCCCTACAGGAGTGGAGGGGTTGGTAGTGCATCCCTAAAGGTCTCCTGTTCCCTACAGGAGTGGAGGGGTTGGTAAGTGCATCCCTAAAGGTCTCCTGTTCCCTACAGGAGTGGAGGGGTTCGTAGTGCATCCTAAAGGTCTCCTGTTCCCTACAGGAGTGGAGGGGTTGGTAAGTGCATCTATAAAGGTCTCCTGTTCCCTACAGGAGTGGAGGGGTTGGTAGTGCATCTAGGGGTTCAAAGGTCTCCTGTCTCCTGTTCCCTACAGGAGTGGAGGGGTTGGTAGTGCATCCCTAAAGGTCTCCTGTTCCCTACAGGAGTGGAGGGGTTGGTAAGTGTTCATCCCATAAAGGTCTCCTGTTCCCTACAGGAGTGGAGGGGTTGGTAGTGCATCCTAAAAGGTCTCCTGTTCCCTACAGGAGTGGAGGGGTTGGTAAGTGTACTATAAAGGTCTCCTGTTCCCTACAGGAGTGGAGGGGTTGGTAAGTGTACCTAAAGGTCTCCTGTTCCCTACAGGAGTGGAGGGGTTGGTAGTGCATCCCTAAAGGTCTCCTGTTCCCTACAGGAGTGGAGGGGTTCGTAGTGCATCCCTAAAGGTCTCCTGTTCCCTACAGGAGTGGAGGGGTTCGTAGTGCATCCCTAAAGGTCTCCTGTTCCCTACAGGAGTGGAGGGGTTCCATCCCTAAAGGTCTCCTGTTCCCTACAGGAGTGGAGGGGTTCGTAGTGCATCCCTAAAGGTCTCCTGTTCCCTACAGGAGTGGAGGGGTTCGTAGTGCATCCCTAAAGGTCTCCTGTTCCCTACAGGAGTGGAGGGGTTGTAGTGCATCCCTAAAGGTCTCCTGTTCCCTACAGGAGTGGAGGGGTTCGTAGTGCATCCCTAAAGGTCTCCTGTTCCCTACAGGAGTGGAGGGGTTCGTAGTGCATCCCTAAAGGTCTCCTGTTCCCTACAGGAAGGTCTCCTGTTCCTGTTCCCTACAGGAGTGGAGGGGTTCGTAGTGCATCCCTAAAGGTCTCCTGTTCCCTACAGGAGTGGAGGGGTTCGTAGTGCATCCCTAAAGGTCTCCTGTTCCCTACAGGAGTGGAGGGGTTCGTAGTGCATCCCTAAAGGTCTCCTGTTCCCTACAGGAGTGGAGGGGTTCGTAGTGCATCCCTAAAGGTCTCCTGTTCCCTACAGGAGTGGAGGGGCATCCCTAAAGGTCTCCTGTTCCCTACAGGAGTGGAGGGGTTCGTAGTGCCCTAAAGGTCTCCTGTTCCCTACAGGAGTGGAGGGGTTCGTAGTGCATCCCTAAAGGTCTCCTGTTCCCTACAGGAGTGGAGGGGTTCGTAGTGCATCCCTAAAGGTCTCCTATTCCCTACAGGAGTGGAGGGGTTCGTAGTGCATCCCTAAAGGTCTCCTGTTCCCTACAGGAGTGGAGGGGTTGGTAGTGCATCCCTAAAGGTCTCCTGTTCCCTACAGGAGTGGAGGGGTTCGTAGTGCATCCCTAAAGGTCTCCTGTTCCCTACAGGAGTGGAGGGGTTGGTAGTGCATCCCTAAAGGTCTCCTGTTCCCTACAGGAGTGGAGGGGTTCGTAGTGCATCCCTAAAGGTCTCCTGTTCCCTACAGGAGTGGAGGGGTTCGTAGTGCATCCCTAAAGGTCTCCTGTTCCCTACAGGAGTGGAGGGGTTGGTAGTGCATCCCTAAAGGTCTCCTGTTCCCTACAGGAGTGGAGGGGTTGGTAGTGCATCCCTAAAGGTCTCCTGTTCCCTACAGGAGTGGAGGGGTTCGTAGTGCATCCCTAAAGGTCTCCTGTTCCCTACAGGAGTGGAGGGGTTGGTAGTGCATCCCTAAAGGTCTCCTGTTCCCTACAGGAGTGGAGGGGTTCAGTAGTGCATCCCTAAAGGTCTCCTGTTCCCTACAGGAGTGGAGGGGTTCGTAGTGCATCCCTAAAGGTCTCCTGTTCCCTACAGGAGTGGAGGGGTTCATCCCTAAAGGTCTCCTGTTCCCTACAGGAGTGGAGGGGTTCGTAGTGCATCCCTAAAGGTCTCCTGTTCCCTACAGGAGTGGAGGGGTTGGTAGTGCATCCCTAAAGGTCTCCTGTTCCCTACAGGAGTGGAGGGGTTCGTAGTGCATCCCTAAAGGTCTCCTGTTCCCTACAGGAGTGGAGGGGTTCGTAGTGCATCCCTAAAGGTCTCCTGTTCCCTACAGGAGTGGAGGGGTTCGTAGTGCATCCCTAAAGGTCTCCTGTTCCCTCTCCTGTTCCCTACAGGAGTGGAGGGGTTCGTAGTGCATCCCTAAAGGTCTCCTGTTCCCTACAGGAGTGGAGGGGTTGGTAGTGCATCCCTAAAGGTCTCCTGTTCCCTACAGGAGTGGAGGGGTTGGTAGTGCATCCCTAAAGGTCTCCTGTTCCCTACAGGAGTGGAGGGGTTGGTAGTGCATCCCTAAAGGTCTCCTGTTCCCTACAGGAGTGGAGGGGTTGGTAGTGCATCCCTAAAGGTCTCCTGTTCCCTACAGGAGTGGAGGGGTTGGTAGTGCATCCCTAAAGGTCTCCTGTTCCCTACAGGAGTGGAGGGGTTCGTAGTGCATCCCTAAAGGTCTCCTGTTCCCTACAGGAGTGGAGGGGTTGGTAGTGCATCCCTAAAGGTCTCCTGTTCCCTACAGGAGTGGAGGGGTTCGTAGTGCATCCCTAAAGGTCTCCTGTTCCCTACAGGAGTGGAGGGGTTCGTAGTGCATCCCTAAAGGTCTCCTGTTCCCTACAGGAGTGGAGGGGTTCGTAGTGCATCCCTAAAGGTCTCCTGTTCCCTACAGGAGTGGAGGGGTTCGTAGTGCATCCCTAAAGGTCTCCTGTTCCCTACAGGAGTGGAGGGGTTCGTAGTGCATCCCTAAAGGTCTCCTGTTCCCTACAGGAGTGGAGGGGTTCGTAGTGCATCCCTAAAGGTCTCCTGTTCCCTACAGGAGTGGAGGGGTTCGTAGTGCATCCCTAAAGGTCTCCTGTTCCCTACAGGAGTGGAGGGGTTGGTAGTGCATCCCTAAAGGTCTCCTGTTCCCTACAGGAGTGGAGGGGTTCGTAGTGCATCCCTAAAGGTCTCCTGTTCCCTACAGGAGTGGAGGGGTTCGTAGTGCATCCCTAAAGGTCTCCTGTTCCCTACAGGAGTGGAGGGGTTCGTAGTGCATCCCTAAAGGTCTCCTGTTCCCTACAGGAGTGGAGGGGTTCGTAGTGCATCCCTAAAGGTCTCCTGTTCCCTACAGGAGTGGAGGGGTTCGTAGTGCATCCCTAAAGGTCTCCTGTTCCCTACAGGAGTGGAGGGGTTCGGTAGTGCATCCCTAAAGGTCTCCTGTTCCCTACAGGAGTGGAGGGGTTCGTAGTGCATCCCTAAAGGTCTCCTGTTCCCTACAGGAGTGGAGGGGTTCGTAGTGCATCCCTAAAGGTCTCCTGTTCCCTACAGGAGTGGAGGGGTTGGTAGTGCATCCCTAAAGGTCTCCTGTTCCCTACAGGAGTGGAGGGGTTGGTAGTGCATCCTAAAGGTCTCCTGTTCCCTACAGGAGTGGAGGGGTTGGTAAGTGCATCCCTAAAGGTCTCCTGTTCCCTACAGGAGTGGAGGGGTTGGTAAGTGCATAAAGGTCTCCTGTTCCCTACAGGAGTGGAGGGGTTGGTAGTGCATCCCTAAAGGTCTCCTGTTCCCTACAGGAGTGGAGGGGTTGGTAGTGCATCCCTAAAGGTCTCCTGTTCCCTACAGGAGTGGAGGGGTTGGTAGTGCATCCCTAAAGGTCTCCTGTTCCCTACAGGAGTGGAGGGGTTCGTAGTGCATCCCTAAAGGTCTCCTGTTCCCTACAGGAGTGGAGGGGTTCGTAGTGCATCCCTAAAGGTCTCCTGTTCCCTACAGGAGTGGAGGGGTTGGTAGTGCATCCCTAAAGGTCTCCTGTTCCCTACAGGAGTGGAGGGGTTCGTAGTGCATCCCTAAAGGTCTCCTGTTCCCTACAGGAGTGGAGGGGTTCGTAGTGCATCCCTAAAGGTCTCCTGTTCCCTACAGGAGTGGAGGGGTTCGTAGTGCATCCCCCTAAAGGTCTCCTGTTCCCTACAGGAGTGGAGGGGTTCGTAGTGCATCCCTAAAGGTCTCCTGTTCCCTACAGGAGTGGAGGGGTTCGTAGTGCATCCCTAAAGGTCTCCTGTTCCCTACAGGAGTGGAGGGGTTCGTAGTGCATCCCTAAAGGTCTCCTGTTCCCTACAGGAGTGGAGGGGTTCGTAGTGCATCCCTAAAGGTCTCCTGTTCCCTACAGGAGTGGAGGGGTTCGTAGTGCATCCCTAAAGGTCTCCTGTTCCCTACAGGAGTGGAGGGGTTCGTAGTGCATCCCTAAAGGTCTCCTGTTCCCTACAGGAGTGGAGGGGTTCGTAGTGCATCCCTAAAGGTCTCCTGTTCCCTACAGGAGTGGAGGGGTTCGTAGTGCATCCCTAAAGGTCTCCTGTTCCCTACAGGAGTGGAGGGGTTCGTAGTGCATCCTAAAGGTCTCCTGTTCCCTACAGGAGTGGAGGGGTTCGTAGTGCATCCCTAAAGGTCTCCTGTTCCCTACAGGAGTGGAGGGGTTCGTAGTGCATCCCTAAAGGTCTCCTGTTCCCTACAGGAGTGGAGGGGTTCGTAGTGCATCCCTAAAGGTCTCCTGTTCCCTACAGGAGTGGAGGGGTTCGTAGTGCATCCTAAAGGTCTCCTGTTCCCTACAGGAGTGGAGGGGTTCGTAGTGCATCCCTAAAGGTCTCCTGTTCCCTAAAGGAGTGAAGGGGTTCGTAGTGCATCCCTAAAGGTCTCCTGTTCCCTACAGGTGTGGAGGGGTTTGTAGTGCATCCCTAAAGGTCTCCTGTTCCCTACAGGAGTGGAGGGGTTCGTAGTGCACTATAAAGGTCTCCTATTCCCTACAGGAGTGGAGGGGTTCGTAGTGCATCCCTAAAGGTCTCCTGTTCCCTACAGGAGTGGAGGGGTTGGTAGTGCATCCCTAAAGGTCTCCTGTTCCCTACAGGAGTGGAGGGGTTGGTAGTGCATCCCTAAAGGTCTCCTGTTCCCTACAGGAGTGGAGGGGTTCGTAGTGCATCCCTAAAGGTCTCCTGTTCCCTACAGGGGTTCGTAGTGGAGGGGGAGGGGTTCGTAGTGCATCCCTAAAGGTCTCCTGTTCCCTACAGGAGTGGAGGGGTTCGTAGTGCATCCCTAAAGGTCTCCTGTTCCCTACAGGAGTGGAGGGGTTCGTAGTGCATCCCTAAAGGTCTCCTGTTCCCTACAGGAGTGGAGGGGTTCGTAGTGCATCCCTAAAGGTCTCCTGTTCCCTACAGGAGTGGAGGGGTTCGTAGTGCATCCCTAAAGGTCTCCTGTTCCCTACAGGAGTGGAGGGGTTCGTAGTGCATCCCTAAAGGTCTCCTGTTCCCTACAGGAGTGGAGGGGTTCGTAGTGCATCCCTAAAGGTCTCCTGTTCCCTACAGGAGTGGAGGGGTTCCTGTTCCCTAGTGCATCCCTAAAGGTCTCCTGTTCCCTACAGGAGTGGAGGGGTTCGTAGTGCATCCCTAAAGGTCTCCTGTTCCCTACAGGAGTGGAGGGGTTCGTAGTGCATCCCTAAAGGTCTCCTGTTCCCTACAGGAGTGGAGGGGTTGGTAGTGCATCCCTAAAGGTCTCCTGTTCCCTACAGGAGTGGAGGGGTTGGTAAGTGCATCTATAAAGGTCTCCTGTTCCCTACAGGAGTGGAGGGGTTGGTAAGTGTACTATAAAGGTCTCCTGTTCCCTACAGGAGTGGAGGGGTTGGTAGTGCATCCTAAAGGTCTCCTGTTCCCTACAGGAGTGGAGGGGTTGGTAGTGCATCCCTAAAGGTCTCCTGTTCCCTACAGGAGTGGAGGGGTTCGTAGTGCATCCCTAAAGGTCTCCTGTTCCCTACAGGAGTGGAGGGGTTGGTAGTGCATCCCTAAAGGTCTCCTGTTCCCTACAGGAGTGGAGGGGTTCGTAGTGCATCCCTAAAGGTCTCCTGTTCCCTACAGGAGGGGTGGAGGGGTCTCCTGTTCCCTAGTGCAGGGGTCCCTAAAGGTCTCCTGTTCCCTACAGGAGTGGAGGGGTTGGTAGTGCATCCCTAAAGGTCTCCTGTTCCCTACAGGAGTGGAGGGGTTGGTAGTGCATCCCTAAAGGTCTCCTGTTCCCTACAGGAGTGGAGGGGTTGGTAGTGCATCCCTAAAGGTCTCCTGTTCCCTACAGGAGTGGAGGGGTCCCATCCCTAAAGGTCTCCTGTTCCCTACAGGAGTGGAGGGGTTCGTAGTGCATCCCTAAAGGTCTCCTGTTCCCTACAGGAGTGGAGGGGTTCGTAGTGCATCCCTAAAGGTCTCCTGTTCCCTACAGGAGTGGAGGGGTTCGTAGTGCATCCCTAAAGGTCTCCTGTTCCCTACAGGAGTGGAGGGGTTGGTAGTGCATCCTAAAGGTCTCCTGTTCCCTACAGGAGTGGAGGGGTTCGTAGTGCATCCCTAAAGGTCTCCTGTTCCCTACAGGAGTGGAGGGGTTGGTAGTGCATCCCTAAAGGTCTCCTGTTCCCTACAGGAGTGGAGGGGTTCAGTGCATCCCTAAAGGTCTCCTGTTCCCTACAGGAGTGGAGGGGTTCGTAGTGCATCCCTAAAGGTCTCCTGTTCCCTACAGGAGTGGAGGGGTTCGTAGTGCATCCCTCCTGTTCCCTACAAGGTCTCCTGTTCCCTACAGGAGTGGAGGGGTTCGTAGTGCATCCCTAAAGGTCTCCTGTTCCCTACAGGAGTGGAGGGGTTCGTAGTGCATCCCTAAAGGTCTCCTGTTCCCTACAGGAGTGGAGGGGTTCGTAGTGCATCCTAAAGGTCTCCTGTTCCCTACAGGAGTGGAGGGGTTCGTAGTGCATCCCTAAAGGTCTCCTGTTCCCTACAGGAGTGGAGGGGTTCGTAGTGCATCCCTAAAGGTCTCCTGTTCCCTACAGGAGTGGAGGGGTTCGTAGTGCATCCCTAAAGGTCTCCTGTTCCCTACAGGAGTGGAGGGGTTCGTAGTGCATCCCTAAAGGTCTCCTGTTCCCTACAGGAGTGGAGGGGTTGGTAGTGCATCCCTAAAGGTCTCCTGTTCCCTACAGGAGTGGAGGGGTTCGGTAGTGCATCCCTAAAGGTCTCCTGTTCCCTACAGGAGTGGAGGGGTTCGTAGTGCATCCCTAAAGGTCTCCTGTTCCCTACAGGAGTGGAGGGGTTGGTAGTGCATCCCTAAAGGTCTCCTGTTCCCTACAGGAGTGGAGGGGTTGGTAGTGCATCCCTAAAGGTCTCCTGTTCCCTACAGGTGTGGAGGGGTTGGTAAGTGCATCCTAAAAGGTCTCCTGTTCCCTACAGGAGTGGAGGGGTTCGTAGTGCATCCCTAAAGGTCTCCTGTTCCCTACAGGAGTGGAGGGGTTCGTAGTGCATCCCTAAAGGTCTCCTGTTCCCTACAGGAGTGGAGGGGTTGTAGTGCATCCCTAAAGGTCTCCTGTTCCCTACAGGAGTGGAGGGGTTGGTAGTGCATCCTAAAGGTCTCCTGTTCCCTACAGGAGTGGAGGGGTTGGTAGTGCATCCCTAAAGGTCTCCTGTTCCCTACAGGAGTGGAGGGGTTCGTAGTGCATCCCTAAAGGTCTCCTGTTCCCTACAGGAGTGGAGGGGTTGGTAGTGCATCCCTAAAGGTCTCCTGTTCCCTACAGGAGTGGAGGGGTTCGTAGTGCATCCCTAAAGGTCTCCTGTTCCCTACAGGAGTGGAGGGGTTCGTAGTGCATCCTAAAGGTCTCCTGTTCCCTACAGGAGTGGAGGGGTTCGTAGTGCATCCCTAAAGGTCTCCTGTTCCCTAAGGAGTGGAGGTCTCTCTGTTCCCTACAGGAGTGGAGGGGTTCGTAGTGCATCCCTAAAGGTCTCCTGTTCCCTACAGGAGTGGAGGGGTTCGTAGTGCATCCCTAAAGGTCTCCTGTTCCCTACAGGAGTGGAGGGGTTCGTAGTGCATCCCTAAAGGTCTCCTGTTCCCTACAGGAGTGGAGGGGTTCGTAGTGCATCCCTAAAGGTCTCCTGTTCCCTACAGGAGTGGAGGGGTTCGTAGTGCATCCCTAAAGGTCTCCTGTTCCCTACAGGAGTGGAGGGGTTCGTAGTGCATCCCTAAAGGTCTCCTGTTCCCTACAGGAGTGGAGGGGTTCGTAGTGCATCCCTAAAGGTCTCCTGTTCCCTACAGGAGTGGAGGGGTTCGTAGTGCATCCCTAAAGGTCTCCTGTTCCCTACAGGTGTGGAGGGGTTCGTAGTGCATCCCTAAAGGTCTCCTGTTCCCTACAGGAGTGGAGGGGTTCGTAGTGCATCCCTAAAGGTCTCCTGTTCCCTACAGGAGTGGAGGGGTTCGTAGTGCATCCCTAAAGGTCTCCTGTTCCCTACAGGAGTGGAGGGGTTCGTAGTGCATCCCTAAAGGTCTCCTGTTCCCTACAGGAGTGGAGGGGTTCGTAGTGCATCCCTAAAGGTCTCCTGTTCCCTACAGGTGTGAAGGGGTTGGTAGTGCATCCCTAAAGGTCTCCTGCTCCCTACAGGACTGGAGGGGTTGGTAAGTGTACTATAAGGTCTCCTGTTCCCTACAGGTGTGGAGGGGTTGGTAAGTGTACTATAAAGGTCTCCTGTTCCCTACAGGAGTGGATGGGTTGGTAGTGCATCCCTAAAGGTCTCCTGTTCCCTACAGGACTGGAGGGGTTGGTAAGTGTACTATAAGGTCTCCTGTTCCCTACAGGTGTGGAGGGGTTGGTAAGTGCACTATAAAGGTCTCCTGTTCCCTACAGGAGTGGAGGGGTTCGTAGTGCATCCCTAAAGGTCTCCTGTTCCCTACAGGAGTGGAGGGGTTCGTAGTGCATCCCTAAAGGTCTCCTGTTCCCTACAGGAGTGGAGGGGTTCGTAGTGCATCCCTAAAGGTCTCCTGTTCCCTACAGGAGTGGAGGGGTTCGTAGTGCATCCCTAAAGGTCTCCTGTTCCCTACAGGAGTGGAGGGGTTCGTAGTGCATCCCTAAAGGTCTCCTGTTCCCTACAGGAGTGGAGGGGTTCTGCATCCCTAAAGGTCTCCTGTTCCCTACAGGAGTGGAGGGGTTCGTAGTGCATCCCTAAAGGTCTCCTGTTCCCTACAGGAGTGGAGGGGTTCGTAGTGCATCCCTAAAGGTCTCCTGTTCCCTACAGGAGTGGAGGGGTTCGTAGTGCATCCCTAAAGGTCTCCTGTTCCCTACAGGAGTGGAGGGGTTCGTAGTGCATCCCTAAAGGTCTCCTGTTCCCTACAGGAGTGGAGGGGTTCGTAGTGCATCCCTAAAGGTCTCCTGTTCCCTACAGGAGTGGAGGGGTTCGTAGTGCATCCCTAAAGGTCTCCTGTTCCCTACAGGAGTGGAGGGGTTCGTAGTGCATCCCTGTTCCCTAGGGGTTCGGTAAGGTCTCTCCTGTTCCCTACAGGAGTGGAGGGGTTGGTAGTGCATCCCTAAAGGTCTCCTGTTCCCTACAGGAGTGGAGGGGTTGGTAAGTGTATCCTATAAAGGTCTCCTGTTCCCTACAGGAGTGGAGGGGTTGGTAGTGCATCCCTAAAGGTCTCCTGTTCCCTACAGGAGTGGAGGGGTTCGTAGTGCATCCCTAAAGGTCTCCTGTTCCCTACAGGAGTGGAGGGGTTCGTAGTGCATCCCTAAAGGTCTCCTGTTCCCTACAGGAGTGGAGGGGTTCGTAGTGCATCCCTAAAGGTCTCCTGTTCCCTACAGGAGTGGAGGGGTTCGTAGTGCATCCCTAAAGGTCTCCTGTTCCCTACAGGAGTGGAGGGGTTCGTAGTGCATCCCTAAAGGTCTCCTGTTCCCTACAGGAGTGGAGGGGTTCGTAGTGCATCCCTAAAGGTCTCCTGTTCCCTACAGGAGTGGAGGGGTTCGTAGTGCATCCCTAAAGGTCTCCTGTTCCCTACAGGAGTGGAGGGGTTCGTAGTGCATCCCTAAAGGTCTCCTGTTCCCTACAGGAGTGGAGGGGTTCGTAGTGCATCCCTAAAGGTCTCCTGTTCCCTACAGGAGTGGAGGGGTTCGTAGTGCATCCCTAAAGGTCTCCTGTTCCCTACAGGAGTGGAGGGGTTGGTAGTGCATCCCTAAAGGTCTCCTGTTCCCTACAGGAGTGGAGGGGTTCGTAGTGCATCCCTAAAGGTCTCCTGTTCCCTACAGGAGTGGAGGGGTTCGTAGTGCATCCCTAAAGGTCTCCTGTTCCCTACAGGAGTGGAGGGGTTCGTAGTGCATCCCTAAAGGTCTCCTGTTCCCTACAGGAGTGGAGGGGTTCGTAGTGCATCCCTAAAGGTCTCCTGTTCCCTACAGGAGTGGAGGGGTTCGTAGTGCATCCCTAAAGGTCTCCTGTTCCCTACAGGAGTGGAGGGGTTCGTAGTGCATCCCTAAAGGTCTCCTGTTCCCTACAGGAGTGGAGGGGTTCGTAGTGCATCCCTAAAGGTCTCCTGTTCCCTACAGGAGTGGAGGGGTTCGTAGTGCATCCCTAAAGGTCTCCTGTTCCCTACAGGAGTGGAGGGGTTCGTAGTGCATCCCTAAAGGTCTCCTGTTCCCTACAGGAGTGGAGGGGTTGTAGTGCATCCCTAAAGGTCTCCTGTTCCCTACAGGAGTGGAGGGGTTGGTAGTGCATCCCTAAAGGTCTCCTGTTCCCTACAGGAGTGGAGGGGTTGGTAGTGCATCCCTAAAGGTCTCCTGTTCCCTACAGGAGTGGAGGGGTTGGTAGTGCATCCCTAAAGGTCTCCTGTTCCCTACAGGTGTGGAGGGGTTGGTAGTGCATCCCTAAAGGTCTCCTGTTCCCTACAGGAGTGGAGGGGTTCGTAGTGCATCCCTAAAGGTCTCCTGTTCCCTACAGGAGTGGAGGGGTTGGTAGTGCATCCCTAAAGGTCTCCTGTTCCCTACAGGAGTGGAGGGGTTCCATCCCTAAAGGTCTCCTGTTCCCTACAGGAGTGGAGGGGTTCGTAGTGCATCCCTAAAGGTCTCCTGTTCCCTACAGGAGTGGAGGGGTTCGTAGTGCATCCCTAAAGGTCTCCTGTTCCCTACAGGAGTGGAGGGGTTCGTAGTGCATCCTAAAGGTCTCCTGTTCCCTACAGGAGTGGAGGGGTTCGTAGTGCATCCCTAAAGGTCTCCTGTTCCCTACAGGAGTGGAGGGGTTCGTAGTGCATCCCTAAAGGTCTCCTGTTCCCTACAGGAGTGGAGGGGTTCGTAGTGCATCCCTAAAGGTCTCCTGTTCCCTACAGGAGTGGAGGGGTTCGTAGTGCATCCCTAAAGGTCTCCTGTTCCCTACAGGAGTGGAGGGGTTGGTAGTGCATCCCTAAAGGTCTCCTGTTCCCTACAGGAGTGGAGGGGTTGGTAGTGCATCCCTAAAGGTCTCCTGTTCCCTACAGGAGTGGAGGGGTTGTAGTGCATCCCTAAAGGTCTCCTGTTCCCTACAGGAGTGGAGGGGTTGGTAGTGCATCCCTAAAGGTCTCCTGTTCCCTACAGGAGTGGAGGGGTTCGTAGTGCATCCCTAAAGGTCTCCTGTTCCCTACAGGAGTGGAGGGGTTCGTAGTGCATCCCTAAAGGTCTCCTGTTCCCTACAGGAGTGGAGGGGTTCGTAGTGCATCCCTAAAGGTCTCCTGTTCCCTACAGGAGTGGAGGGGTTCGTAGTGCATCCCTAAAGGTCTCCTGTTCCCTACAGGAGTGGAGGGGTTCGTAGTGCATCCCTAAAGGTCTCCTGTTCCCTACAGGAGTGGAGGGGTTCGTAGTGCATCCTAAAGGTCTCCTGTTCCCTACAGGAGTGGAGGGGTTCGTAGTGCATCCTAAAGGTCTCCTGTTCCCTACAGGAGTGGAGGGGTTGGTAGTGCATCCCTAAAGGTCTCCTGTTCCCTACAGGAGTGGAGGGGTTGGTAGTGCATCCCTAAAGGTCTCCTGTTCCCTACAGGAGTGGAGGGGTTCGTAGTGCATCCCTAAAGGTCTCCTGTTCCCTACAGGAGTGGAGGGGTTCGAGTGCATCCCTAAAGGTCTCCTGTTCCCTACAGGAGTGGAGGGGTTCGTAGTGCATCCCTAAAGGTCTCCTGTTCCCTACAGGAGTGGAGGGGTTCGTAGTGCATCCCTAAAGGTCTCCTGTTCCCTACAGGAGTGGAGGGGTTCGTAGTGCATCCCTAAAGGTCTCCTGTTCCCTACAGGAGTGGAGGGGTTCGTAGTGCATCCCTAAAGGTCTCCTGTTCCCTACAGGTGGAAGGGGTTCGTAGTGCATCCCTAAAGGTCTCCTGTTCCCTACAGGAGTGGAGGGTTCCATCCCTAAAGGTCTCCTGTTCCCTACAGGTGTGGAGGGGTTCGTAGTGCATCCCTAAAGGTCTCCTGTTCCCTACAGGTGTGGAGGGGTTCGTAGTGCATCCCTAAAGGTCTCCTGTTCCCTACAGGAGTGGAGGGGTTCGTAGTGCATCCCTAAAGGTCTCCTGTTCCCTACAGGTGTGGAGGGGTTCGTATTGCATCCCAAAAGGTCTCCTGTCCCTACAGGTGTGGAGGGGTTCATAGTGCATCCCTAAAGGTCTCCTGTTCCCTAAAGGAGTGAAGGGGTTCGTAGTGCATCCCTAAAGGTCTCCTGTTCCCTACAGGTGTGGAGGGGTTCGTAGTGCATCCCTAAAGGTCTCCTGTTCCCTACAGGAGTGGAGGGGTTCGTAGTGCATCCCTAAAGGTCTCCTGTTCCCTACAGGTGTGGAGGGGTTTGTAGTGCATCCCTAAAGGTCTCCTGTTCCCTACAGGAGTGGAGGGGTTGTAGTGCATCCCTAAAGGTCTCCTGTTCCCTACAGGAGTGGAGGGGTTCGTAGTGCATCCCTAAAGGTCTCCTGTTCCCTACAGGAGTGGAGGGGTTGGTAGTGCATCCCTAAAGGTCTCCTGTTCCCTACAGGAGTGGAGGGGTTCGTAGTGCATCCCTAAAGGTCTCCTGTTCCCTACAGGAGTGGAGGGGTTAGTGCATCCCTAAAGGTCTCCTGTTCCCTACAGGAGTGGAGGGGTTGGTAGTGCATCCCTAAAGGTCTCCTGTTCCCTACAGGAGTGGAGGGGTTCGTAGTGCATCCCTAAAGGTCTCCTGTTCCCTACAGGAGTGGAGGGGTTCGTAGTGCATCCCTAAAGGTCTCCTGTTCCCTACAGGAGTGGAGGGGTTCCTGTTCCCTACAGTAGTGCATCCCTAAAGGTCTCCTGTTCCCTACAGGAGTGGAGGGGTTGGTCCCTAAAGGTCTGCATTCCCTACAGGAGTGGAGGGGTTGGTAAGGTCTCCTGTTCCTGTTCCTACAGGAGTGGAGGGGTTGGTTGCATCCCTAAAGGTCTCCTGTTCCCTAAGTGGAGGTCTCCTGTTCCCTACAGGAGTGGAGGGGTTCGTAGTGCATCCCTAAAGGTCTCCTGTTCCCTACAGGAGTGGAGGGGTTCGTAGTGCATCCCTAAAGGTCTCCTGTTCCCTACAGGAGTGGAGGGGTTCGTAGTGCATCCCTAAAGGTCTCCTGTTCCCTACAGGAGTGGAGGGGTTCGTAGTGCATGCTCCTGTCTCCTGTTCCCTACAGGAGTGGAGGGGTTCGTAGTGCATCCCTAAAGGTCTCCTGTTCCCTACAGGAGTGGAGGGGTTGTAGTGCATCCCTAAAGGTCTCCTGTTCCCTACAGGAGTGGAGGGGTTCGTAGTGCATCCCTAAAGGTCTCCTGTTCCCTACAGGAGTGGAGGGGTTCGTAGTGCATCCTAAAGGTCTCCTGTTCCCTACAGGAGTGGAGAGGTTGGTAGTGCATCCCTAAAGGTCTCCTGTTCCCTACAGGAGTGGAGGGGTTCGTAGTGCATCCCTAAAGGTCTCCTGTTCCCTACAGGAGTGGAGGGGTTCGTAGTGCATCCCTAAAGGTCTCCTGTTTCCTACAGGAGTGGAGGGGTTCGTAGTGCATCCCTAAAGGTCTCCTGTTCCCTACAGGAGTGGAGGGGTTCGTAGTGCATCCCTAAAGGTCTCCTGTTCCCTACAGGAGTGGAGGGGTTCGTAGTGCATCCCTAAAGGTCTCCTGTTCCCTACAGGAGTGGAGGGGTTCGTAGTGCATCCCTAAAGGTCTCCTGTTCCCTACAGGAGTGGAGGGGTTCGTAGTGCATCCCTAAAGGTCTCCTGTTCCCTACAGGTGTGGAGGGGTTCGTAGTGCATCCCTAAAGGTCTCCTGTTCCCTACAGGTGTGGAGGGGTTCGTAGTGCATCCCTAAAGGTCTCCTGTTCCCTACAGGTGTGGAGGGGTTCGTAGTGCATCCCTAAAGGTCTCCTGTTCCCTACAGGTGTGGAGGGGTTCGTAGTGCATCCCTAAAGGTCTCCTGTTCCCTACAGGTGTGAAGGGGTTGGTAGTGCATCCCTAAAGGTCTCCTGCTCCCTACAGGAGTGGAGGGGTTCGTAGTGCATCCCTAAAGGTCTCCTGTTCCCTACAGGAGTGAAGGGGTTCGTAGTGCATCCCTAAAGGTCTCCTGTTCCCTACAGGTGTGGAGGGGTTCGTAGTGCATCCCTAAAGGTCTCCTGTTCCCTACAGGAGTGGAGGGGTTGGTAGTGCATCCTAAAGGTCTGTTCCTGTTCCCTCTCCTGTTCCAGGTCGTAGTGCATCCCTAAAGGTCTCCTGTTCCCTACAGGAGTGGAGGGGTTGGTAAGTGCATCCCTAAAGGTCTCCTGTTCCCTACAGGAGTGGAGGGGTTCGTAGTGCATCCCTAAAGGTCTCCTGTTCCCTACAGGAGTGGATGGGTTGGTAGTGCATCCCTAAAGGTCTCCTGTTCCCTACAGGACTGGAGGGGTTGGTAAGTGTACTATAAGGTCTCCTGTTCCCTACAGGTGTGGAGGGGTTGGTAAGTGCACTATAAAGGTCTCCTGTTCCCTACAGGAGTGGAGGGGTTCGTAGTGCACTATAAAGGTCTCCTGTTCCCTACAGGAGTGGAGGGGTTCGTAAGTGCATCCTAAAAGGTCTCCTGTTCCCTACAGGAGTGGAGGGGTTCGTAGTGCATCCCTAAAGGTCTCCTGTTCCCTACAGGAGTGGAGGGGTTCGTAGTGCATCCCTAAAGGTCTCCTGTTCCCTACAGGAGTGGAGGGGTTGTTAAGTGCACTATAAAGGTCTCCTGTTCCCTACAGGAGTGGAGGGGTTGGTAAGTGCACTATAAAGGTCTCCTGTTCCCTACAGGAGTGAAGGGGTTCGTAGTGCACTATAAAGGTCTCCTGTTCCCTACATGAGTGGAGGGGTTGGTAAGTGCACTATGAAGGTCTCCTGTTCCCTACAGGAGTGGAGGGGTTAAGTAAGTGCACTATAAAGGTCTCCTGTTCCCTACAGGAGTGGAGGGGTTCGTAGTGCATATAAAGGTCTCCTGTTCCCTACAGGAGTGGAGGGGTTGGTAAGTGCACTATAAAGGTCTCCTGTTCCCTACAGGAGTGAAGGGGTTCGTAGTGCACTATAAAGGTCTCCTGTTCCCTACATGAGTGGAGGGGTTCGTGGTGCATCCCTAAAGGTCTCCTGTTCCCTACAGGAGTGGAGGGGTTGGTAAGTGCACTATAAAGGTCTCCTGTTCCCTACAGGAGTGAAGGGGTTCGTAGTGCACTATAAAGGTCTCCTGTTCCCTACAGGAGTGGAGGGGTTCGTAGTGCATCCCTAAAGGTCTCCTGTTCCCTAAAGGAGTGAAGGGGTTCGTAGTGCATCCCTAAAGGTCTCCTGTTCCCTACAGGTGTGGAGGGGTTTGTAGTGCATCCCTAAAGGTCTCCTGTTCTCTACAGGAGTGGAGGGGTTCGTAGTGCACTATAAAGGTCTCCTGTTCCCTACAGGAGTGGAGGGGTTCGTAGTGCATCCCTAAAGGTCTCCTGTTCCCTACATGAGTGGAGGGGTTCGTAGTGCACTATAAAGGGAATATGTTGCCATTTGCCAGAGCTTCCTGTTTGTTCCCTTATTCTGTGGCATGCAGGTTCACTTCCAGTTAAGGACTGTCAGGAAGGTAAAGGATGTTGAGAGACACGCTATCCATCCTGACCACACCTGACTGACAAGCTAATACTAACTAAATCCAGGGACAGACTGGGAATGAAAAATATCCCTGTACATTTAGACCAAAACCCACCCAGCGATACACCACCACCCACACAACCCACACCACACTTTATGTAAACAAGATTACTGAACAATATTTATAATAATAACTTAATTAAAATAGAAAGGGGAACGTGTTGCTCTTAGGAGGAGGCTGGCTAGAAGGAGCCCATATTGGCACAATGTCACTGGCAGCAAGGTGGCAAGAATCTCTGGAACCATCTGACCAGTAAAATCAATAAGACAGGGAGAAATGTGTTAGCGAAAAGTTAGCAATTTCTAAATTAGCAATTTCTGCAGTAACTCACTTCTCTCAGCAATGCCATCTATAAACCAGGTCACTGTCCAGGGCCATTAAAACATCTCGCTCAGAACCCATTAGCATAAATGCTTCCAGGTGCTGTTGAGAGAGTGCGCTCCTACTCAGAGTTTCAGAGTAGAGAAGCTCCACTCGTTACCTGGGTTACTGACAGGGTAAGGAGGAACCTGTAAGCAAGGCCCAGGATGTGGTACGCGTCGGTCAATAGGTTGTACTGACTAAGAATATGGTAGCAACACACTGGACAGTCCTCGCCAGATGAACAGTTCTTGTTCACCATCTCTACCTCGTCTTCATTTCCCTCAGGTTCATTGATTCTCCATCGTCCTGGTTGTGTAGTCTTCACATCCTGTGCATAGCACCACACAAGCACTCGATTGGTGGACTTTGCAGAGAAGCCTTTATACTGGCCTTGCATACTGGAGGCTCCATCAGTGGAATTACCAATGCACTTGCTGAAGCCTCTCATGGACAACGTTCATTACATATCTGACTATGAGAGAGCATTTGATCTTGTGTTGTAATGTCCTGCATAGTGTCAATCTGGACTGTTTTGCAGAACTTCACTCAGTACCTGGACAAAGTAATGTCCAGTGGATGCCTTGCATTTCACCACAGCCACAAGCCTCTCATGGAAGACATTCGTCACATATCTGACTGACAGGGTATTGACCTTGTGTTGTAATGTAGTGTCAATCTGGACTGAAAACATACCAGCTTCCTGGATTTCACTTGATATGGTGGCCTGCATTGTGTGTTGGATGGTGGTAATGACGTTATCGATGGTGGTCTTTGATAAGAGTGATTAGAGAGCCCCTGCCCCTTCTTGACCAGGACTCAGTGTTTTGCTTTTCCTCGATGCAGGTAGTGAGATACTCTTTCATACGGCAGGCAGGGTAGCCTAGTGGTTAGAGCATTGGACTAGTAACCGGAAGTTTGCAAGTTCAAATCCCCGAGCTGACAAGGTACAAATCTGTCATTCTGCCCCTGAACAGGCAAACCCACTGTTCCTAGGCCGTCATTGAAAATAAGAATTTGTTCTTAACTGACTTGCCTAGTTAAATAAAGGTAAAATAAAATGAATACACAGTTTGTACTTTCCCAGCAGAATGATCATCTCTAAAAAGTTGCCATGGTCAATACTGCTTTCATCTAGCATATAAGCTGCTTCAGAAAAACAATTGTAGACCTCCACAAGTCTGGTTCATCCTTGGGAGCAATTTCCAAGTATAAACACCATGGGACTACGCAGCCGTCATACCGCTCAGGAAGGTGACACGTTCTGTCTCCTAGAGATTAACGTACTTTGGTGCAAAAAGTGCAAATCAATCGCAGAACAACAGAAAAGGACCTTGTGAAGATGCTGGAGGAAACAGGTACAAAAGTATCTATATCCACAGTAAAACAAGTCATATATCGACATAACCTGAAAGGCCGCTCAGCAAGGAAGAATTCACTGCTCCAAAACCACCATAAAAAAGCCAGAATACGGTTTGCAACTGGGGACCCGATATAGCTAAATGGCCAGCTAGCCAAACCCAAACGTTGCTTACCTTCTCCCTATTGTCTTCTGTCTTACCGCTCAGCTGCCAAACCTTGACTAACAGTGAAATTGGTATCGCTGGGTATCGCATCAGCCTAAAGGGACGTCAACCTCTTCTTCTTCGCTTTTCAACACCACCTTTATGTTTTTTATTTGTGTTTGTCCATCTGCTCCACTCCACTATTTATCCTGGGTAAAGTTAAAATGGACTGGACCAAAGTAATTGGCTGGGAGAGCGAGGCTGACAGATGTAATACCCAACCGCAGTGGCAGTGGGCCGAACTAGAGACGGGGGCTACAGAACTAGAGACAGGGGTTACAGAACTAGACGGGGGCTCTGGAACTAGAGACGGGGGCTCTGGAACTAGAGACGGGGGCTCTGGAACTAGAGG